>NW_026728110.1:382537-629705 GCF_030684315.1 Stegostoma tigrinum | reverse complement strand
CGCCCCCCCAACCTCCTTCACCCACCGCCCCCCCAACCTCCTTCACCCACCGCCCCCCCCCCAAACCTCCTTCACCCACCGCCCCCCCCACCTCCTTCACCCACCGCCCCCCCCACCTCCTTCACCCACCCCCCCCCACCTCCTTCATCCACCGCCCCCCCCCCTTCATCCACCGCCCCCCCCCTCCTTCATCCACCGCCCCCCCCCCCTCCTTCATCCACCCCCCAACACTCCTTTACCCCCCCCAGGACCTACCCTGCACCAGCCTCTTCATGGTGTTGTAGCGGGACCACAACAGGCTTTTGCTGTCACTGCCCCCCCCGGGGGGCATGAGGCTTCCTGTCGGGGGGCACCTGATGCCCCCAGCGGCGGGGCACCCGCGCCCACCCGCCCAGAGCCGCCGCGGCGCTGCAGCAGCGAAGGGAGGAACAGCAAGATCCCATGGGCTGGCTGCGCGAAGTCGAGCTGGAGCCAAACTGCGCTGCGATCCCCCCGCCCGCTGCCTTGTAGTGACACCTACCCCGTCCCCACCAATCCCAGGCGCGGGCGGCAGGCCACGTGGGGAGGATGCCAGCCTCTCATTGGCTATGCCAGTGGCACCCCCCCCCCACCGAAGCCCGACGTGTCAGCGGAGAGACAGAAAAACAAGTTTTTCTGGAAAAGAGAAGTTGCAGCTCCCCCCCCCTCCCCAGCACCCAGCAAAATACCCCCCCACCCAGCACCCAGCCAGCTCCCCCCCACCCAGGACCCAGCAAAATACCCCCCCACCCAGCACCCAGCCAGCTCCCCCCCCACCCAGCACCCAGCAAAATACCCCCCCACCCAGCACCCAGCCAGCTCCCCCCCGCACCCAGCACCCAGCAAAATACCCCCCCACCCAGCACCCAGCCAGCTCCCCCCCACCCAGGACCCAGCAAAATACCCCCCCACCCAGCACCCAGCCAGCTCCCCCCCACCCAGGACCCAGCAAAATACCCCCCCACCCAGCACCCAGCCAGCTCCCCCCCACCCAGGACCCAGCAAAATACCCCCCCACCCAGCACCCAGCCAGCTCCCCCCACCCAGGACCCAGCAAAATACCCCCCCCACCCAGCACCCAGCCAGCTCCCCCCCGCACCCAGCACCCAGCAAAATACCCCCCCACCCAGGACCCAGCAAAATACCCCCCCCACCCAGCACCCAGCAAAATACCCCCCCACCCAGCACCCAGCCAGCTCCCCCCCACCCAGGACCCAGCAAAATACCCCCCACCCAGCACCCAGCCAGCTCCCCCCCACCCAGGACCCAGCAAAATACCCCCCCACCCAGCACCCAGCCAGCTCCCCCCCACCCAGGACCCAGCAAAATACCCCCCCACCCAGCACCCAGCCAGCTCCCCCCCCACCCAGGACCCAGCAAAATACCCCCCACCCAGCACCCAGCCAGCTCCCCCCCACCCAGGACCCAGCAAAATACCCCCCCACCCAGCACCCAGCCAGCTCCCCCCCACCCAGGACCCAGCAAAATACCCCCCCACCCAGCACCCAGCCAGCTCCCCCCCACCCAGGACCCAGCAAAATACCCCCCCACCCAGCACCCAGCCAGCTCCCCCCCACCCAGGACCCAGCAAAATACCCCCCCACCCAGCACCCAGCCAGCTCCCCCCCCACCCAGCACCCAGCAAAATACCCCCCCTCCCAGCACCCAGCAAAATACCCCCCCACCCAGCACCCAGCCAGCTCCCCCCCACCCAGGACCCAGCAAAATACCCCCCCACCCAGCACCCAGCCAGCTCCCCCCCACCCAGGACCCAGCAAAATACCCCCCACCCAGCACCCAGCCAGCTCCCCCCCACCCAGGACCCAGCAAAATACCCCCCCACCCAGCACCCAGCCAGCTCCCCCCCCACCCAGCACCCAGCAAAATACCCCCCCACCCAGCACCCAGCCAGCTCCCCCCCCGCACCCAGCACCCAGCAAAATACCCCCCCACCCAGGACCCAGCAAAATACCCCCCCCACCCAGCACCCAGCAAAATACCCCCCCCACCCAGCACCCAGCCAGCTCCCCCCCGCACCCAGCACCCAGCAAAATACCCCCCCCACCCAGCTCCCAGCCAGCTCCCCCCCGCACCCAGCACCCAGCAAAATACCCCCCCACCCAGGACCCAGCAAAATACCCCCCCCACCCAGCACCCAGCAAAATACCCCCCCCCACCCAGCACCCAGCCAGCTCCCCCCCGCACCCAGCACCCAGCAAAATACCCCCCCCACCCAGCACCCAGCCAGCTCCCCCCCCGCACCCAGCACCCAGCAAAATACCCCCCCACCCAGGACCCAGCAAAATACCCCCCCCACCCAGCACCCAGCAAAATACCCCCCCCCCACCCAGGACCCAGCAAAATACCCCCCCCACCCAGCACCCAGCAAAATACCCCCCCACCCAGCACCCAGCAAAATACCCCCCCCACACAGGACCCAGCAAAATACCCCCCCCACCCAGCACCCAGCCAGCTCCCCCCCGACCCAGCACCCAGCCAGCTCCCCCCCACCCAGGACCCAGCAAAATACCCCCCCCACCCAGCACCCAGCCAGCTCCCTCCCACCTAGCACCCAGCAAAATACCCCCCCACCCAGCACCCAGCCAGCTCCCCCCCCACCCAGCACCCAGCAAAATACCCCCCCACCCAGCGCCCAGCCAGCACCCCCCCAGCACCCAGCCAGCTCCCCCCCCACCCAGCACCCAGCCAGCTCCCCCCCAGCACACAGCCAGCTCCCCTCCCACCCAGCACCCAGCCAGCTCCCCCAGCACACAGCCAGCTCCCCCGCACCCAGCACCCAGCAAAATACCCCCCCACCCAGCCAGCTCCCCCCCTCACCCAGCCAGCTCCCCCCAGCACCCAGCCAGCTCCCCCCCTCACCCAGCCAGCTCCCCCCCAGCACCCAGCTAGCTCCCCCCCACCCAGCACCCAGCCACCTCCCCCCCAAAGCACCCAGCCAGCTCCCCCCATCCAGCACCCAGCCACCTCACCCCCAGCACCCAGCTAGCTCCCCCCCACCCAGCCAGCTCCCCCCCAGCACCCAGCCAGCTCACCCCCCAGCACCCAGCCAGCCTCCCCCCCAGCACCCAGCCAGCTCCCCCACCAGCACCCAGCCAGCTCACCCCCAGCACCCAGCCAGCTCCCCCCACATCCAGCACCCAAACAGCTCCCCCCTCAAAGCACCCAGCCAGCTCCCCCCAGCACCCAGCCAGCTCCCCCACCCCCCAGCACCCAGCCAGCTCCCACCCACCCAGCACCCAGCCAGCTCCCCCCAAGCACCCAGCCAGCTCCCCAGCCCAGCACCCAGCCAGCTCCCCACCAGCACCCAGCCAGCTCTCCCCCACCCAGCACCCAGCCAGCTCACCCCCCCAGCACACAGCCAGCTCCGTCCCAGCACCCAGCCAGCTTCCCCCCAACCCAGCACCCAGCCAGTTCCCCCCCAGCCAGCTCCCCGCCAACCCAGCACCCAGCCAGCTCCCCCCACACCCAGCACCCAGCCAGCTCCCCCCCCATCCAGCACCCAGCCAGCTCCCCCCAACCCGGCACCCAGCCAGCTCCCCACCCAGCACCCAGCCAGCTCCCCCCCAGCACCCAGCCAGCTCCCGCTCAGCACCCAAACAGCTACCCCCCAAAGCACCCAGCCAGCTCCCCCCTCACCCAGCACCCAGCCTGCTCCCCCCCCACAAAGCACCCAGACAGCTCCCCGCTAAAGCACCCAGCCAGCTCCCCCCTGCAAAGCACCCAGCCAGCTCCCCTCCCACCCAGCCAGCTTCCCCCCCCGCAGCACCCAGCCAGCTCCCCACCCAAAGCACCCAGCCAGCTGCCCCCCAAAAGCAGTCAGCCAGCTCCCCACTCAAAGCACCCAGCCAGTTCCCCCAACAAAGCACACAGCTTGCTCCCCCCTCCAGCACCAAGCCAGCTCTCCCCCAGCACCCAGCCAGCTCCCCAACAAAAGCACCCAGCCAGCTGCCCCGCCAAAGCACCCAGCCAGCTCACCCCTCAAAGCACCCAGCCAGCTTCCCCACCCAGCACCCAGCCAGCTCCCCCGACACAGCACCCAGCCAGCTTCCCCCACAGCAGCCAGACAGCTCCCACACCACCCAGCACCCAGCCAGCTCCCCCACCAGCACACAGCCAGCTCCCCCCCGACCCGGCACCCAGCCCGCTCCCGCACCAGCAACCAGCCAGCTCCGCTCCACCCGGCACCCAGACAGCTCCCCCCGACCCAGCACCCAGCCAGCTCACCCCTCAAAGCACCCAGCCAGCTCCCCGCCCCAGCACCCAGCCGGCTTCCCCCTCAAAGCAAGGGAGGGAAACTTCCTCCAAACGTCACTGCAAACCTCCTCCAAACTTCACTGTAAACGTCCTCCAAAATTCACTGTAAACTTCCTCAAAACTTCACTGCAAACTTCCTCCAAACTTCACTAAAACATCCTCCAAACTTCGGTGCAAACTTGGTCCAAACTTCACTAAAACTTCGTACAAACGTAACTGCAAATTTCCTCAAACCTCACTGCAAACTTCCTCTAAACTTCACTGTCAACCTCCTCCAAACCTCACTGTAAACTTCCACCAAACTTGACTAAAACTTCCGTCAAACCTCACTGTAAACTTCCTCCAAACCTCACTGCAAACTTACTACAAAATTCACTGCAAACTTCCTCCAAACTTCACTGTAAAGTTCCCACAAACTTCATTGTAGACTTCCTCCGAAAGTCACTGCAAACTTCCTCCAAACTTCACTGCAAACTTCCTCCAAACTTCACTGCAAACTTCCTCCAAACTTCACTGCAAACTTCCTCCAAACTTCACTGCAAACTTCGTCCAAACTTCACTGCAAACTTCCTTCAAACTTCACTAAAACGTCCTCCAAAACTCACTGGAAACTTCCTCCAAACATCACTGCAAACTTCCTCCAAACCTCACTGTAAACTTCATCCAAACTTCACTAAAGCTTCCCTCCAAACTTCACTGTAAACTTCCTCAAAACTTCACTGCAAACGTCCTCCAAACTTCACTGTAAACGTCCTCCAAACCTCACAGCAAACTTCCTCCAAAATTCACTGTAAACTTTCTCCAAACGTCACTAAAATTACCTTCAAACTTCACTGCAAACTTCCTCCAAACCTCACTGAAAACTTCCTCCAAACCACACTGCAAACTTCCGACAAACTTCACTGTACACTTCCTCCAAACGTCACTGCAAACTTCCTCGAAAGCTCACTGCAAACTTCCTAAAAACTTCACTGCAAACTTCCTCCAAACGTCACGAAAATTACCTTCAAACTTCACTGCAAACTTCCTCCAAACTTCACTGAAAACTTCCTCCAAACCTCACTGCAAACGTCCTCCAAACTTCACAGCAAACTTCCTCCAAACGTCACTGTAAACTTCCTCCAAACCTCACTGTAAACTTCCTCCAAACTTCACTAAAACTTCCCCCAAACTTCACTATAAACTTACTCCAAACTTCAGTGCAAACTTCCTCCAAACTTCACTGTAAACTTCCTCCAAACTTCACTGCAAACTTCCTCCAAACCTCATTGTAAATTTCATCCAAACTTCAATGCCAACTTCCTCCAAACCTCACTGCAAACATCCTCCAAACTTCACTGTGAACCTCCTGCAAACCTCACTGCAAACGTCCTCCAAACTTCACTGCAAACTTCCTCCAAACTTCACTGTAAACGTCCTCCAAACTTCAGTGCAAACTTCCTCCAAACTTCACGTAAACCTCCTGCAAACCTCACTGCAAACTTCCTCCAAACTTCAAAGCAAACTTCCTCCAAACTTCACTGTAAACTTCCTATAAACTTCGTGCAAACTTCCTCCAAACCTCACTGTAAATTTCCTCCAAACTTCACTGCCAACTTCCTCCAAACCTCACTGCAAACTTCCTCCAAACTTCACTGTAAACTTCCTCCAAACTTCACTGCAAGGTTCCTCCAAACTTCACTGTAAACCTCCTGCAAACCTCACTGCAAGCTTCCTCCAAACTTCACAGCAAACTTCCTCCAAACCTCACTGCAAACTTTCTCTAAACTTCACTGTAAACGTCCTCCAAACTTCACTGCAAACTCCCTCCAAACTTCACTGCAAACTTCCTCCAAACTTCACTGTAAACGTCCTCCAAACTTCACTGCAAACTTCCTCCAAACTTCACGTAAACCTCCTGCAAACCTCACTGCAACCTTCCTCCAAAATTCAAGGCAAACTTCCTCCAAACTTCACTGTAAACTTCCTATAAACTTCACTGCAAACTTCCTACGAACCTCACTGTAAACCTCCTCCAAACTTTACTGTAAACTTCCTCCAAACTTCACTGCAAACTTCCTCCAAACCTCACTGTAAATTTCCTCCAAACTTCACTGCCAACTTCCTCCAAATTTCACTGTAAACTTGCTCCAAACTTCACTGCCAACTTCCTCCAAACTTCACTGAAAACGTCCTCCAAACTTCACTGCAAACTTCCTTCAAACTTCACTAAAACCTCCTCAAAACTTCACTGTAAACCTCCTGCAAACCTCACTGCAAACTTCCTCCAAACTTCACTGTAAACTTGCTCAAAACGTCAACTGCAAACTTCCTCTAAAAGGCACTGTAAAATTCCTCCAAACGTCACTGCAAACTTCCTCAAAACTTCACTGTAAACCTCCTCCAAACTTCACTGCAAAATTCCTCTAAACCTCACTGCAAACTTCCTACAAACCTCACTACAAACCTCCCTCAAACTTCACTGTAAACTTCCACCAAACCTCACTTTAAACTTGCTCCAAACTTCACCAAAGCTTCCGCCAAAACTCAGTGTAAATTTCCTCCAATCTTCACTGCAAACTTAATCCAAACTTCACTAAAACTTCCTCCAAACTTCACTGCAAACTTCCTCCAAACGTCACTGTAAACTTCCTCCAAACTTACCTGCAAACATCCTCCAAACACACTGTAAATTTCCTCCAAAATTCACTGCAAACTTCCTCCAATCTTCACTGTAAACTTCCTACAAACTTCAATGTAAACTTCCTCCAAACTTCACTGCAAACATCCTCCAAACTTCACTAAAACCTCCTCCAAACTTCAGTGTAAACTTCCTCCAAACTTCACTGCAAACTTCTGGCAAACCTCACTGCAAACTTCCTCCAATCTTCACTGCAAACTTCCTCCAAACTTCACTGCAAACCTCCACCAAACTTCTGTGTAAACGTCCTCCAAACTTCATTGCAAACTTCCTCCAAACCTCACTGAAAACTTTTCCAAACTTCACTGCAAACCTCCACCAAACTTCTGTGTAAACGTCCTCCAAACTTCACTGCAAACTTCCACCAAACTTCACTAAACCTTTCTCCAAACTTCACTGCAAACATCCTCCAAACTTCACTGCAAACTTCCTCCAAACGTCACTGCAAACTTCCTCCAAACAACTCTGCAAACTTCCTCCAAACCTCACTGTAAACTTCCTACAAACTTCACTGTAAACCTCCTACAAACTTTACAGTAAACTTCGTACAAACGTCACTGTAAACATCCTCCAAATTTCACTGCAAACATTCTCCAAACTTCACTGCAAACATCCTCCAAACTTCACTGCAAACTTCCTCCAAACGTCAGTGTAAACTTCCTCCAAACTTCACGACAAACTTCCTCCAAACCTCACTGCAAACTTCCTCCAAACTTCACTGTAAATATCGACCAAACTTCACTGTAAACTTCCTCCAAACCTCACTGTAAACATCCTCCAAACTTCACTGCAAACATTCTCCAAACTTCACTGCAAACATCCTCCAAACTTCACTGCAAACATCCTCCAAACTTCACTAAAACCTCCTCCAAACTTCAGTGTAAACTTCCTCCAAACTTCACTGCAAACTTCTGGCAAACCTCACTGCAAACTTCCTCCAATCTTCACTGCAAACTTCCTCCAAACTTCACTGCAAACCTCCACCAAACTTCTGTGTAAACGTCCTCCAAACTTCATTGCAAACTTCCTCCAAACCTCACTGAAAACTTTTCCAAACTTCACTGCAAACGTCCTCCAAACTTCACTGCAAACTTCCACCAAACTTCACTAAACCTTTCTCCAAACTTCACTGCAAACATCCTCCAAACTTCACTGCAAACTTCCTCCAAACGTCACTGCAAACTTCCTCCAAACAACTCTGCAAACTTCCTCCAAACCTCACTGTAAACTTCCTACAAACTTCACTGTAAACCTCCTACAAACTTTACAGTAAACTTCGTACAAACGTCACTGTAAACATCCTCCAAACTTCACTGCAAACATTCTCCAAACTTCACTGCAAACATCCTCCAAACTTCACTGCAAACTTCCTCCAAACGTCAGTGTAAACTTCCTCCAAACTTCACGACAAACTTCCTCCAAACCTCACTGCAAACTTCCTCCAAACTTCACTGTAAATATCGACCAAACTTCACTGTAAACTTCCTCCAAACCTCACTGTAAACTTCCTCCAAACTTCACTAAAACTTCCCCCAAACTTCACTATAAACTTACTCCAAACTTCAGTGCAAACTTCCTCCAAACTTCACTATAAACTTCCTCCAAACTTCACTGCAAACTTCCTCGAAACTTCACTAAACCTTCCACCAACCTTCACTAAACCTTCCTCCAAACTTCAGTGCAAACGTACTCCAAACTTCACCGTAAACTTCCTCTAAACTTCACTAAAACTTCCTCCGAACTTCACTGTAAACTTCCTCCAAACCTCACTGCAAACTTCCTCCAAACTTAACTGTAAACTTCCTCAAAAAATCACAAAAGCTTCCTCCAAACTTCACTGTAAACTTCCTCCAAACTTCACTGCAAACTTCCTCCAAACCTCACTGTAAATTTCATCCAAACTTCAATGCCAACTTCCTCCAAACCTCACTGCAAACATCCTCCAAACTTGACTGTAAACCTCCTGCAAACCTCACTGCAAACGTCCTCCAAACTTCACTGCAAAATTCCTCCAAACTTCACTGTAAACGTCCTCCAAACTTCACTGCAAACTTCCTCCAAACTTCAGTGTAAACTTCCTCCAAACTTGACTGTAAACCTCCTGCAAACCTCACTGCAAACGTCCTCCAAACTTCACTGCAAAATTCCTCCAAACTTCACTGTAAACGTCCTCCAAACTTCACTGCAAACTTCCTCCAAACTTCACTGCAAACTTCCTCCAAACTTCACGTAAACCTCCTGCAAACCTCACTGCAAACTTCCTCCAAACTTCAAAGCAAACTTCCTCCAAACTTCACTGTAAACTTCCTATAAACTTCGCTGCAAACTTCCTACAAACCTCACTGTAAACCTCCTCCAAACTTTACTGCAAACGTCCTCCAAACCTCACTGTAAATTTCCTCCAAACTTCACTGCCAACTTCCTCCAAACCTCACTGCAAACTTCCTCCAAACTTCACTGCAAGCTTCCTCCAAACTTCACTGTAAACCTCCTGCAAACCTCACTGCAAACTTCCTCCAAACTTCACTGTAAACTTCCTCCAAACTTCACTGCAAACGTCCTCCAAACTTCACTGTAAACCTCCTGCAAACCTCACTGCAAACTTCCTCCAAACTTCACAGCAAACTTCCTCTAAACCTCACTGCAAACATTCTCTAAACTTCACTGTAAACGTCCTCCAAACTTCACTGCAAACTTCCTCCAAACTTCACTGTAAACCTCCTGCAAACTCACTGCAAACTTCCTCCAAACTTCACTGCAAACGTCCTCCAAACTTCACTGTAAACTTCCAATAAACTTCACTGCAAACGTCCTCCAAACTTCACTGCAAACTTCCTCCAAACTTCACTGCAAACTTCCTCCAAACCTCACTGCAAACTTCCTACAAACTTCACTGTAAACGTCCTCCAAACTTCACTGGAAACTTCATCCTAACCTCACTGTAAACGTCCTCCAAACTTCACTAAAATTCGCTCCAAATTTCACTGTAAACTTGCTCCAAACTTCACTGCCAACTTCCTCCAAACTTCACTGCCAACTTCCTCCAAACTTCACTGAAAACGTCCTCCAAACTTCACTGCAAACTTCCTTCAAACTTCACTAAAACCTCCTCAAAACTTCACTGTAAACCTCCTGCAAACCTCACTGCAAACGTCCTCCAAACTTCACTGCAAACTTCCTCCAAACTTCACTGTAAACGTCCTCCAAACTTCACTGCAAACTTCCTCCAAACTTCAAAGCAAACTTCCTCCAAACTTCACTGTAAACTTCCTATAAACTTCAATGTAAACTTCCTCCAAACTTCACTGCAAACATCCTCCAAACTTCACTAAAACCTCCTCCAAACTTCAGTGTAAACTTCCTCCAAACTTCACTGCAAACTTCTGGCAAACCTCACTGCAAACTTCCTCCAATCTTCACTGCAAACTTCCTCCAAACTTCACTGCAAACCTCCACCAAACGTCTGTGTAAACGTCCTCCAAACTTCATTGCAAACTTCCTCCAAACCTCACTGAAAACTTTTCCAAACTTCACTGCAAACGTCCTCCAAACTTCACTGCAAACTTCCACCAAACTTCACTAAACCTTTCTCCAAACTTCACTGCAAACATCCTCCAAACTTCACTGCAAACTTCCTCCAAACGTCACTGCAAACTTCCTCCAAACAACTCTGCAAACTTCCTCCAAACCTCACTGTAAACTTCCTACAAACTTCACTGTAAACCTCCTACAAACTTTACAGTAAACTTCGTACAAACTTCACTGTAAACTTCCTCCAAACTTCACTGCAAACATTCTCCAAACTTCACTGCAAACATCCTCCAAACTTCACTGCAAACTTCCTCCAAACGTCAGTGTAAACTTCCTCCAAACTTCACGACAAACTTCCTCCAAACCTCACTGCAAACTTCCTCCAAACTTCACTGTAAATA
This sequence comes from Stegostoma tigrinum, assembly GCF_030684315.1. Taxonomy (NCBI): domain Eukaryota; kingdom Metazoa; phylum Chordata; class Chondrichthyes; order Orectolobiformes; family Stegostomatidae; genus Stegostoma; species Stegostoma tigrinum. Next base: position 618,800 of record NW_026728110.1, on the reverse strand, counting down.
TCGACCAAACTTCACTGTAAACTTCCTCCAAACCTCACTGTAAACTTCCTCCAAACTTCACTAAAACTTCCCCCAAACTTCACTATAAACTTACTCCAAACTTCAGTGCAAACTTCCTCCAAACTTCACTATAAACTTCCTCCAAACTTCACTGCAAACTTCCTCGAAACTTCACTAAACCTTCCACCAACCTTCACTAAACCTTCCTCCAAACTTCAGTGCAAACGTACTCCAAACTTCACCGTAAACTTCCTCTAAACTTCACTAAAACTTCCTCCGAACTTCACTGTAAACTTCCTCCAAACCTCACTGCAAACTTCCTCCAAACTTAACTGTAAACTTCCTCAAAAAATCACAAAAGCTTCCTCCAAACTTCACTGTAAACTTCCTCCAAACTTCACTGCAAACTTCCTCCAAACCTCACTGTAAATTTCATCCAAACTTCAATGCCAACTTCCTCCAAACCTCACTGCAAACATCCTCCAAACTTGACTGTAAACCTCCTGCAAACCTCACTGCAAACGTCCTCCAAACTTCACTGCAAAATTCCTCCAAACTTCACTGTAAACGTCCTCCAAACTTCACTGCAAACTTCCTCCAAACTTCACGTAAACCTCCTGCAAACCTCACTGCAAACTTCCTCCAAACTTCACAGCAAACTTCCTCCAAACCTCACTGTAAACTTCCTATAAACTTCGCTGCAAACTTCCTACAAACCTCACTGTAAACCTCCTCCAAACTTTACTGCAAACGTCCTCCAAACCTCACTGTAAATTTCCTCCAAACTTCACTGCCAACTTCCTCCAAACCTCACTGCAAACTTCCTCCAAACTTCACTGCAAGCTTCCTCCAAACTTCACTGTAAACCTCCTGCAAACCTCACTGCAAGCTTCCTCCAAACTTCACAGCAAACTTCGTCCAAACCTCACTGCAAACTTTCTCTAAACTTCACTGTAAACGTCCTCCAAACTTCACTGCAAACTTCCTCCAAACTTCACTGCAAACTTCCTCCAAACTTCACTGTAAACGTCCACCAAACTTCACTGCAAACTTCCTCCAAACTTCACGTAAACCTCCTGCAAACCTCACTGCAACCTTCCTCCAAACTTCAAAGCAAACTTCCTCCAAACTTCACTGTAAACTTCCTATAAACTTCACTGCAAACTTCCTACGAACCTCACTGTAAACCTCCTCCAAACTTTACTGTAAATTTCCTCCAAACTTCACTGCAAACTTCCTCCAAACCTCACGGCAAACTTCCTCCAAACTTCACTGTAAACTTCCTCCAAACTTCACTGCAAACGTCCTCCAAACTTCACTGTAAACCTCCTGCAAACCTCACTGCAAACTTCCTCCAAACTTCACAGCAAACTTCCTCCAAACCTCACTGCAAACTTTCTCTGAACTTCACTGTAAACGTCCTCCAAACTTCACTGCAAACTTCCTCCAAACTTCACTGTAAACCTCCTGCAAACTCACTGCAAACTTCCTCCAAACTTCACTGCAAACTTCCTCCAAACTTCACTGTAAACCTCCTGCAAACTCACTGCAAACATCCTCCAAACTTCACTGCAAACTTCCTCCAAACTTCACTGTAAACTTCCAATAAACTTCACTGCAAACTTCCTCCAAACTTCACTGCAAACTTCCTCCAAACTTCACTGCAAACTTCCTCCAAACCTCCCTGCAAACTTCCTACAAACTTCACTGTAAACGTCCTCCAAACTTCACTGGAAACTTCATCCAAACCTCACTGTAAACGTCCTCCAAACTTCACCAAAATTTGCTCCAAATTTCACTGTAAACTTGCTCCAAACTTCACTGCCAACTTCCTCCAAAATTCACTGTAAACGCCCTCCAAACTTCACTGCAAACTTCCTTCAAACTTCACTAAAACCTCCTCAAAACTTCACTGTAAACCTCCTGCAAACCTCACTATAAACTTCCTCCAAACTTCACTGCAAACTTCCTAGAAACTTCACTAAACCTTCCACCAAACTTCACTAAACCTTCCTCCAAACTTCAGTGCAAACGTCCTCCAAACTTCACCGTAAACTTGCTCGAAACTTCACTAAAACTTCCTCCGAACTTCCCTGTAAACTTCCTCCAAACCTCACTGCAAACTTCCTCCAAACTCAACTGTAAACTTCCTCAAAAAATCACAAAAGCTTCCTCCAAACTTCACTGTAAACTTCCTCCAAACTTCACTGCAAACTTCCTCCAAACCTCATTGTAAATTTCATCCAAACTTCAATGCCAACTTCCTCCAAACCTCACTGCAAACATCCTCCAAACTTCACTGTGAACCTCCTGCAAACCTCACTGCAAATGTCCTCCAAACTTCACTGCAAACTTCCTCCAAACTTCACTGTAAACGTCCTCCAAACTTCACTGCAAACTTCCTCCAAACTTCACGTAAACCTCCTGCAAACCTCACTGCAAACTTCCTCCAAACTTCAAAGCAAACTTCCTCCAAACTTCACTGTAAACTTCCTATAAACTTCGTGCAAACTTCCTCCAAACCTCACTGTAAATTTCCTCCAAACTTCACTGCCAACTTCCTCCAAACCTCACTGCAAACTTCCTCCAAACTTCACTGTAAACTTCCTCCAAACTTCACTGCAAGCTTCCTCCAAACTTCACTGTAAACCTCCTGCAAACCTCACTGCAAGCTTCCTCCAAACTTCACAGCAAACTTCCTCCAAACCTCACTGCAAACTTTCTCTAAACTTCACTGTAAACGTCCTCCAAACTTCACTGCAAACTCCCTCCAAACTTCACTGCAAACTTCCTCCAAACTTCACTGTAAACGTCCTCCAAACTTCACTGCAAACTTCCTCCAAACTTCACGTAAACCTCCTGCAAACCTCACTGCAACCTTCCTCCAAACTTCAAAGCAAACTTCCTCCAAACTTCACTGTAAACTTCCTATAAACTTCACTGCAAACTTCCTACGAACCTCACTGTAAACCTCCTCCAAACTTTACTGTAAACTTCCTCCAAACTTCACTGCAAACTTCCTCCAAACCTCACTGTAAATTTACTCCAAACTTCACTGCCAACTTCCTCCAAACCACACTGCAAACTTCCTCCAAACTTCACTGTAAACTTCCTCCAAACTTCACTGCAAACGTCCTCCAAACTACACTGTAAACCTCCTGCAAACCTCACTGCAAACTTCCTCCAAACTTCACAGCAAACTTCCTCCAAACCTCACTGCAAACTTTCTCTAAACTTCACTGTAAACGTCCTCCAAACTTCACTGCAAACTTCCTCCAAACTTCACTGTAAACCTCCTACAAACTCACTGCAAACTTCCTCCAAACTTCACTGCAAACTTCCTCCAAACTCACTGCAAACTTCCTCCAAACTTCACTGCAAACTTCCTCAAAACTTCACTGCAAACTTCCTCCAAACTTCACTGTAACGGTCCTCCAAACCTCACTGCAAACTTCCTCCAAAATTCACTGTAAACTTCCTCCAAACGTCACTAAAATTACCTTCAAACTTCACTGCAAACTTCCTCCAAACCTCACTGAAAACTTCCTCCAAACCTCACTGCAAACTTCCTCCAAACCTCACTGTAAACTTCCTCCAAACTTCACTAAAACTTCCCCCAAACTTCACTACAAACTTACTCCAAACTTCAGTGCAAACTTCCTCCAAACTTCACTATAAACTTCCTCCAAACTTCACTGCAAACTTCCTCGAAACTTCACTAAACCTTCCACCAAACTTCACTAAACCTTCCTCCAAACTTCAGAGCAAACGTCCTCCAAACTTCACCGTAAACTTCCTCGAAACTTCACTAAAACTTCCTCCGAACTTCACAGTAAACTTCCTCCAAACCTCACTGCAAACTTCCTCCAAACTTAACTGTAAACTTCCTCAAAAAATCACCAAAGCTTCCTCCAAACTTCACTGTAAACTTCCTCCAAACTTCACTGCAAACTTCCTCCAAACCTCATTGTAAATTTCATCCAAACTTCAATGCCAACTTCCTCCAAACCTCACTGCAAACATCCTCCAAACTTCACTGTGAACCTCCTGCAAACCTCACTGCAAACGTCCTCCAAACTTCACTGCAAACTTCCTCCAAACTTCACTGTAAACGTCCTCCAAACTTCACTGCAAACTTCCTCCAAACTTCACGTAAACCTCCTGCAAACCTCACTGCAAACTTCCTCCAAACTTCAAAGCAAACTTTCTCCAAACTTCACTGTAAACTTCCTATAAACTTCGTGCAAACTTCCTCCAAACCTCACTGTAAATTTCCTCCAAACTTCACTGCCAACTTCCTCCAAACCTCACTGCAAACTTCCTCCAAACTTCACTGTAAACTTCCTCCAAACTTCACTGCAAGGTTCCTCCAAACTTCACTGTAAACCTCCTGCAAACCTCACTGCAAGCTTCCTCCAAACTTCACAGCAAACTTCCTCCAAACCTCACTGCAAACTTTCTCTAAACTTCACTGTAAACGTCCTCCAAACTTCACTGCAAACTCCCTCCAAACTTCACTGCAAACTTCCTCCAAACTTCACTGTAAACGTCCTCCAAACTTCACTGCAAACTTCCTCCAAACTTCACGTAAACCTCCTGCAAACCTCACTGCAACCTTCCTCCAAAATTCAAGGCAAACTTCCTCCAAACTTCACTGTAAACTTCCTATAAACTTCACTGCAAACTTCCTACGAACCTCACTGTAAACCTCCTCCAAACTTTACTGTAAACTTCCTCCAAACTTCACTGCAAACTTCCTCCAAACCTCACTGTAAATTTCCTCCAAACTTCACTGCCAACTTCCTCCAAACCTCACTGCAAACTTCCTCCAAACTTCACTGTAAACTTCCTCCAAACTTCACTGCAAACGTCCTCCAAACTTCACTGTAAACCTCCTGCAAAACTCACTGCAAACTTCCTCCAAACTTCACAGCAAACTTCCTCCAAACCTCACTGCAAACTTTCTCTAAACTTCACTGTAAACGTCCTCCAAACTTCACTGCAAACTTCCTCCAAACTTCACTGTAAACCTCCTGCAAACTCACTGCAAACTTCCTCCAAACTTCACTGCAAACTTCCTCCAAACTTCACTGTAAACTTCCAATAAACTTCACTGCAAACGTCCTCCAAACTTCACTGCAAACTTCCTCCAAACTTCACTGCAAACTTCCTCCAAACCTCACTGCAAACTTCCTACAAACTTCACTGTAAACGTCCTCCAAACTTCACTGGAAACTTCATCCTAACCTCACTGTAAACGTCCTCCAAACTTCACTAAAATTCGCTCCAAATTTCACTGTAAACTTGCTCCAAACTTCACTGCCAACTTCCTCCAAACTTCACTGAAAACGTCCTCCAAACTTCACTGCAAACTTCCTTCAAACTTCACTAAAACCTCCTCAAAACTTCACTGTAAACCTCCTGCAAACCTCACTGCAAACTTCCTCCAAACTTCACTGTAAACTTGCTCCAAACTTCACTGCCAACTTCCTCCAAACTTCACTGTAAACCTCCTGCAAACCTCACTGCAAACTTCCTCCAAACTTCACTGGAAACTTGCTCAAAACGTCAACTGCAAACTTCCTCTAAAAGGCACTGTAAAATTCCTCCAAACGTCACTGCAAACTTCCTCAAAACTTCACAGTAAACCTCCTCCAAACTTCACTGCAAAATTCCTCTAAACCTCACTGCAAAATTCCTACAAACCTCACTACAAACCTTCCTCAAACTTCACTGTAAACTTCCACCAAACCTCACTTTAAACTTGCTCCAAACTTCACCAAAGCTTCCGCCAAAACTCAGTGTAAATTTCCTCCAATCTTCACTGCAAACTTAATCCAAACTTCACTATAACTTCCTCCAAACTTCACTGCAAACTTCCTCCAAACGTCACTGCAAACTTCCTCCAAACAACTCTGCAAACTTCCTCCAAACCTCACTGTAAACTTCCTACAAACTTCACTGTAAACCTCCTACAAACGTGACTGTAAACTTCGTACAAACTTCACTGTAAACTTCCTCCAAACTTCACTGCAAACATTCTCCAAACTTCACTGCAAACATCCTCCAAACTTCACTGCAAACTTCCTCCAAACGTCAGTGTAAACTTCCTCCAAACTTCACGACAAACTTCCTCCAAACCTCACTGCAAACTTCCTCCAAACTTCACTGTAAATATCGACCAAACTTCACTGTAAACTTCCTCCAAACCTCACTGTAAACTTCCTCCAAACTTCACTAAAACTTCCCCCAAACTTCACTATAAACTTACTCCAAACTTCAGTGCAAACTTCCTCCAAACTTCACTATAAACTTCCTCCAAACTTCACTGCAAACTTCCTCGAAACTTCACTAAACCTTCCACCAACCTTCACTAAACCTTCCTCCAAACTTCAGTGCAAACGTACTCCAAACTTCACCGTAAACTTCCTCTAAACTTCACTAAAACTTCCTCCGAACTTCACTGTAAACTTCCTCCAAACCTCACTGCAAACTTCCTCCAAACTTAACTGTAAACTTCCTCAAAAAATCACAAAAGCTTCCTCCAAACTTCACTGTAAACTTCCTCCAAACTTCACTGCAAACTTCCTCCAAACCTCACTGTAAATTTCATCCAAACTTCAATGCCAACTTCCTCCAAACCTCACTGCAAACATCCTCCAAACTTGACTGTAAACCTCCTGCAAACCTCACTGCAAACGTCCTCCAAACTTCACTGCAAAATTCCTCCAAACTTCACTGTAAACGTCCTCCAAACTTCACTGCAAACTTCCTCCAAACTTCACGTAAACCTCCTGCAAACCTCACTGCAAACTTCCTCCAAACTTCAAAGCAAACTTCCTCCAAACTTCACTGTAAACTTCCTATAAACATCGCTGCAAACTTCCTACAAACCTCACTGTAAACCTCCTCCAAACTTTACTGCAAACGTCCTCCAAACCTCACTGTAAATTTCCTCCAAACTTCACTGCCAACTTCCTCCAAACCTCACTGCAAACTTCCTCCAAACTTCACTGCAAGCTTCCTCCAAACTTCACTGTAAACGTCCTCCAAACTTCACTGCAAACTTCCTCCAAACTTCACGTAAACCTCCTGCAAACCTCACTGCAAACTTCCTCCAAACTTCAAAGCAAACTTCCTCCAAACTTCACTGTAAACTTCCTATAAACTTCGCTGCAAACTTCCTACAAACCTCACTGTAAACCTCCTCCAAACTTTACTGCAAACGTCCTCCAAACCTCACTGTAAATTTCCTCCAAACTTCACTGCCAACTTCCTCCAAACCTCACTGCAAACTTCCTCCAAACTTCACTGTAAACTTCCTCCAAACTTCACTGCAAGCTTCCTCCAAACTTCACTGTAAACCTCCTGCAAACCTCACTATAAACTTCCTCCAAACTTCACTGCAAACTTCCTCGAAACTTCACTAAACCTTCCACCAAACTTCACTAAACCTTCCTCCAAACTTCAGTGCAAACGTCCTCCAAACTTCACCGTAAACTTGCTCGAAACTTCACTCAAACTTCCTCCGAACTTCACTGTAAACTTCCTCCAAACCTCACTGCAAACTTCCTCCAAACTTAACTGTAAACTTCCTCAAAAAATCACAAAAGCTTCCTCCAAACTTCACTGTAAACTTCCTCCAAACTTCACTGCAAACTTCCTCCAAACCTCATTGTAAATTTCATCCAAACTTCAATGCCAACTTCCTCCAAACCTCACTGCAAACATCCTCCAAACTTCACTGTGAACCTCCTGCAAACCTCACTGCAAATGTCCTCCAAACTTCACTGCAAACTTCCTCCAAACTTCACTGTAAACGTCCTCCAAACTTCACTGCAAACTTCCTCCAAACTTCACGTAAACCTCCTGCAAACCTCACTGCAAACTTCCTCCAAACTTCAAAGCAAACTTCCTCCAAACTTCACTGTAAACTTCCTATAAACTTCTTGCAAACTTCCTCCAAACCTCACTGTAAATTTCCTCCAAACTTCACTGCCAACTTCCTCCAAACCTCACTGCAAACTTCCTCCAAACTTCACTGTAAACTTCCTCCAAACTTCACTGCAAGCTTCCTCCAAACTTCACTGTAAACCTCCTGCAAACCTCACTGCAAGCTTCCTCCAAACTTCACAGCAAACTTCCTCCAAACCTCACTGCAAACTTTCTCTAAACTTCACTGTAAACGTCCTCCAAACTTCACTGCAAACTTCCTCCAAACTTCACTGTAAACTTCCAATAAACTTCACTGCAAACTTCCTCCAAACTTCACTGCAAACTTCCTCCAAACTTCACTGCAAACTTCCTCCAAACCTCACTGCAAACTTCCTACAAACTTCACTGTAAACGTCCTCCAAACGTCACTGGAAACTTCATCCAAACCTCACTGTAAACGTCCTCCAAACTTCACCAAAATTTGCTCCAAATTTCACTGTAAACTTGCTCCAAACTTCACTGCCAACTTCCTCCAAAATTCACTGTAAACGCCCTCCAAACTTCACTGCAAACTTCCTTCAAACTTCACTAAAACCTCCTCAAAACTTCACTGTAAACCTCCTGCAAACCTCACTATAAACTTCCTCCAAACTTCACTGCAAACTTCCTCGAAACTTCACTAAACCTTCCACCAAACTTCACTAAACCTTCCTCCAAACTTCAGTGCAAACGTCCTCCAAACTTCACCGTAAACTTGCTCGAAACTTCACTAAAACTTCCTCCGAACTTCACTGTAAACTTCCTGCAAACCTCACTGCAAACTTCCTCCAAACTTAACTGTAAACTTCCTCAAAAAATCACAAAAGCTTCCTCCAAACTTCACTGTAAACTTCCTCCAAACTTCACTGCAAACTTCCTCCAAACCTCATTGTAAATTTCATCCAAACTTCAATGCCAACTTCCTCCAAACCTCACTGCAAACATCCTCCAAACTTCACTGTGAACCTCCTGCAAACCTCACTGCAAATGTCCTCCAAACTTCACTGCAAACTTCCTCCAAACTTCACTGTAAACGTCCTCCAAACTTCACTGCAAACTTCCTCCAAACTTCACGTAAACCTCCTGCAAACCTCACTGCAAACTTCCTCCAAACTTCACTGTAAACGTCCTCCAAACTTCACTGCAAACTTCCTCCAAACTTCACGTAAACCTCCTGCAAACCTCACTGCAAACTTCCTCCAAACTTCGTGCAAACTTCCTCCAAACTTCACTGTAAATTTCCTCCAAACTTCACTGCCAACTTCCTCCAAACCTCACTGCAAACATCCTCCAAACTTCACTGTAAACTTCCTCCAAACTTCACTGCAAGCTTCCTCCAAACTTCACTGTAAACCTCCTGAAAACCTCACTGCAAGCTTCCTCCAAACTTCACAGCAAACTTCCTCCAAACCTCACTGCAAACTTTCTCTAAACTTCACTGTAAACGTCCTCCAAACTTCACTGCAAACTCCCTCCAAACTTCACTGCAAACTTCCTCCAAACTTCACTGTAAACGTCCTCCAAACTTCACTGCAAACTTCCTCCAAACTTCACGTAAACCTCCTGCAAACCTCACTGCAACCTTCCTCCAAACTTCAAAGCAAACTTCCTCTAAACTTCACTGTAAACTTCCTATAAACTTCACTGCAAACTTCCTACGAACCTCACTGTAAACCTCCTCCAAACTTTACTGTAAGCTTCCTCCAAACTTCACTGCAAACTTCCTCCAAACCTCACTGTAAATTTCCTCCAAACTTCACTGCCAACTTCCTCCAAACCACACTGCAAACTTCCTCCAAACTTCACTGTAAACTTCCTCCAAACTTCACTGCAAACGTCCTCCAAACTTCACTGTAAACCTCCTGCAAACCTCACTGCAAACTTCCTCCAAACTTCACAGCAAACGTCCTCCAAACCTCACTGCAAACTTTCTCTAAACTTCACTGTAAACGTCCTCCAAACTTCACTGCAAACTTCCTCCAAACTTCACTGTAAACCTCCTACAAACTCACTGCAAACTTCCTCCAAACTTCACTGCAAACTTCCTCCAAACTCACTGCAAACTTCCTCCAAACTTCACTGCAAACTTCCTCAAAACTTCACTGCAAACTTCCTCCAAACTTCACTGTAACCGTCCTCCAAACCTCACTGCAAACTTCCTCCAAAATTCACTGTAAACTTCCTCCAAACGTCACTAAAATTACCTTCAAACTTCACTGCAAACTTCCTCCAAACCTCACTGAAAACATCCTCCAAACCTCACTGCAAACTTCCTCCAAACCTCACTGTAAACTTCCTCCAAACTTCACTAAAACTTCCCCCAAACTTCACTACAAACTTACTCCAAACTTCAGTGCAAACTTCCTCCAAACTTCACTATAAACTTCCTCCAAACTTCACTGCAAACTACCTCGAAACTTCACTAAACCTTCCACCAAACTTCACTAAACCTTCCTCCAAACTTCAGAGCAAACGTCCTCCAAACTTCACCGTAAACTTCCTCGAAACTTCACTAAAACTTCCTCCGAACTTCACTGTAAACTTCCTCCAAACCTCACTGCAAACTTCCTCCAAACTTAACTGTAAACGTCCTCAAAAAATCACCAAAGCTTCCTCCAAACTTCACTGTAAACTTCCTCCAAACTTCACTGCAAACTTCCTCCAAACCTCATTGTAAATTTTATCCAAACTTCAATGCCAACTTCCTCCAAACCTCACTGCAAACATCCTCCAAACTTCACTGTGAACCTCCTGCAAACCTCACTGCAAATGTCCTCCAAACTTCACTGCAAACTTCCTCCAAACTTCACTGTAAACGTCCTCCAAACTTCACTGCAAACGTCCTCCAAACTTCACGTAAACCTCCTGCAAACCTCACTGCAAACTTCCTCCAAACTTCAAAGCAAACTTCCTCCAAACTTCACTGTAAACTTCCTATAAACTTCGTGCAAACTTCCTCCAAACCTCACTGTAAATTTCCTCCAAACTTCACTGCCAACTTCCTCCAAACCTCACTGCAAACTTCCTCCAAACTTCACTGTAAACTTCCTCCAAACTTCACTGCAAGCTTCCTCCAAACTTCACTGTAAACCTCCTGCAAACCTCACTGCAAGCTTCCTCCAAACTTCACAGCAAACTTCCTCCAAACCTCACTGCAAACTTTCTCTAAACTTCACTGTAAACGTCCTCCAAACTTCACTGCAAACTTCCTCCAAACTTCACTGTAAACTTCCAATAAACTTCACTGCAAACTTCCTCCAAACTTCACTGCAAACTTCCTCCAAACTTCACTGCAAACTTCCTCCAAACCTCACTGCAAACTTCCTACAAACTTCACTGTAAACGTCCTCCAAACTTCACTGGAAACTTCATCCAAACCTCACTGTAAACGTCCTCCAAACTTCACCAAAATTTGCTCCAAATTTCACTGTAAACTTGCTCCAAACTTCACTGCCAACTTCCTCCAAAATTCACTGTAAACGCCCTCCAAACTTCACTGCAAACTTCCTTCAAACTTCACTAAAACCTCCTCAAAACTTCACTGTAAACCTCCTGCAAACCTCACTATAAACTTCCTCCAAACTTCACTGCAAACTTCCTCGAAACTTCACTAAACCTTCCACCAAACTTCACTAAACCTTCCTCCAAACTTCAGTGCAAACGTCCTCCAAACTTCACCGTAAACTTGCTCGAAACTTCACTAAAACTTCCTCCGAACTTCACTGTAAACTTCCTGCAAACCTCACTGCAAACTTCCTCCAAACTTAACTGTAAACTTCCTCAAAAAATCACCAAAGCTTCCTCCAAACTTCACTGTAAACTTCCTCCAAACTTCACTGCAAACTTCCTCCAAACCTCATTGTAAATTTCATCCAAACTTCAATGCCAACTTCCTCCAAACCTCACTGCAAACATCCTCCAAACTTCACTGTGAACCTCCTGCAAACCTCACTGCAAATGTCCTCCAAACTTCACTGCAAACTTCCTCCAAACTTCACTGTAAACGTCCTCCAAACTTCACTGCAAACTTCCTCCAAACTTCACGTAAACCTCCTGCAAACCTCACTGCAAACTTCCTCCAAACTTCAAAGCAAACTTCCTCCAAACTTCACTGTAAACTTCCTATAAACTTCGTGCAAACTTCCTCCAAACCTCACTGTAAATTTCCTCCAAACTTCACTGCCAACTTCCTCCAAACCTCACTGCAAACTTCCTCCAAACTTCACTGTAAACTTCCTCCAAACTTCACTGCAAGCTTCCTCCAAACTTCACTGTAAACCTCCTGCAAACCTCACTGCAAGCTTCCTCCAAACTTCACAGCAAACTTCCTCCAAACCTCACTGCAAACTTTCTCTAAACTTCACTGTAAACGTCCTCCAAACTTCACTGCAAACTCCCTCCAAACTTCACTGCAAACTTCCTCCAAACTTCACTGTAAACGTCCTCCAAACTTCACTGCAAACTTCCTCCAAACTTCACGTAAACCTCCTGCAAACCTCACTGCAACCTTCCTCCAAACTTCAAAGCAAACTTCCTCCAAACTTCACTGTAAACTTCCTATAAACTTCACTGCAAACTTCCTACGAACCTCACTGTAAACCTCCTCCAAACTTTACTGTAAACTTCCTCCAAACTTCACTGCAAACTTCCTCCAAACCTCACTGTAAATTTCCTCCAAACTTCACTGCCAACTTCCTCCAAACCACACTGCAAACTTCCTCCAAACTTCACTGTAAACTTCCTCCAAACTTCACTGCAAACTTCCTCCAAACTTCACTGCAAACTTCCTCCAAACTCACTGCAAACTTCCTCCAAACTTCACTGCAAACTTCCTCAAAACTTCACTGCAAACTTCCTCCAAACTTCACTGTAACCGTCCTCCAAACCTCACTGCAAACTTCCTCCAAAATTCACTGTAAACTTCCTCCAAACGTCACTAAAATTACCTTCAAACTTCACTGCAAACTTCCTCCAAACCTCACTGAAAACTTCCTCCAAACCTCACTGCAAACTTCCTCCAAACCTCACTGTAAACTTCCTCCAAACTTCACTAAAACTTCCCCCAAACTTCACTACAAACTTACTCCAAACTTCAGTGCAAACTTCCTCCAAACTTCACTATAACCTTCCTCCAAACTTCACTGCAAACTACCTCGAAACTTCACTAAACCTTCCACCAAACTTCACTAAACCTTCCTCCAAACTTCAGAGCAAACGTCCTCCAAACTTCACCGTAAACTTCCTCGAAACTTCACTAAAACTTCCTCCGAACTTCACTGTAAACTTCCTCCAAACCTCACTGCAAACTTCCTCCAAACTTAACTGTAAACTTCCTCAAAAAATCACCAAAGCTTCCTCCAAACTTCACTGTAAACTTCCTCCAAACTTCACTGCAAACTTCCTCCAAACCTCATTGTAAATTTCATCCAAACTTCAATGCCAACTTCCTCCAAACCTCACTGCAAACATCCTCCAAACTTCACTGTGAACCTCCTGCAAACCTCACTGCAAACGTCCTCCAAACTTCACTGCAAACTTCCTCCAAACTTCACTGTAAACGTCCTCCAAACTTCACTGCAAACTTCCTCCAAACTTCACGTAAACCTCCTGCAAACCTCACTGCAAACTTCCTCCAAACTTCAAAGCAAACTTTCTCCAAACTTCACTGTAAACTTCCTATAAACTTCGTGCAAACTTCCTCCAAACCTCACTGTAAATTTCCTCCAAACTTCACTGCCAACTTCCTCCAAACCTCACTGCAAACTTCCTCCAAACTTCACTGTAAACTTCCTCCAAACTTCACTGCAAGGTTCCTCCAAACTTCACTGTAAACCTCCTGCAAACCTCACTGCAAGCTTCCTCCAAACTTCACAGCAAACTTCCTCCAAACCTCACTGCAAACTTTCTCTAAACTTCACTGTAAACGTCCTCCAAACTTCACTGCAAACTCCCTCCAAACTTCACTGCAAACTTCCTCCAAACTTCACTGTAAACGTCCTCCAAACTTCACTGCAAACTTCCTCCAAACTTCACGTAAACCTCCTGCAAACCTCACTGCAACCTTCCTCCAAAATTCAAGGCAAACTTCCTCCAAACTTCACTGTAAACTTCCTATAAACTTCACTGCAAACTTCCTACGAACCTCACTGTAAACCTCCTCCAAACTTTACTGTAAACTTCCTCCAAACTTCACTGCAAACTTCCTCCAAACCTCACTGTAAATTTCCTCCAAACTTCACTGCCAACTTCCTCCAAACCTCACTGCAAACTTCCTCCAAACTTCACTGTAAACTTCCTCCAAACTTCACTAAAACTTCCTCCAAACTTCACTGCAAACTTCCTCCAAACGTCACTGCAAACTTCCTCCAAACAACTCTGCAAACCTCCTCCAAACCTCACTGTAAACTTCCTACAAACTTCACTGTAAACCTCCTACAAACTTGACAGTAAACTTCGTACAAACTTCACTGTAAATTTCCTCCAAACTTCACTGCAAACATTCTCCAAACTTCACTGCAAACATCCTCCAAACTTCACTGCAAACTTCCTCCAAACGTCAGTGTAAACTTCCTCCAAACTTCACGACAAACTTCCTCCAAACCTCACTGCAAACTTCCTCCAAACTTCACTGTAAATATCGACCAAACTTCACTGTAAACTTTCTCCAAACCTCACTGTAAACTTCCTCCAAACTTCACTAAAACTTCCCCCAAACTTCACTATAAACTTACTCCAAACTTCAGTGCAAACTTCCTCCAAACTTCACTATAAACTTCCTCCAAACTTCACTGCAAACTTCCTCGAAACTTCACTAAACCTTCCACCAACCTTCACTAAACCTTCCTCCAAACTTCAGTGCAAACGTACTCCAAACTTCACCGTAAACTTCCTCTAAACTTCACTAAAACTTCCTCCGAACTTCACTGTAAACTTCCTCCAAACCTCACTGCAAACTTCCTCCGAACTTAACTGTAAACTTCCTCAAAAAATCACAAAAGCTTCCTCCAAACTTCACTGTAAACTTCCTCCAAACTTCACTGCAAACTTCCTCCAAACCTCACTGTAAATTTCATCCAAACTTCAATGCCAACTTCCTCCAAACCTCACTGCAAACATCCTCCAAACTTGACTGTAAATCTCCTGCAAACCTCACTGCAAACGTCCTCCAAACTTCACTGCAAAATTCCTCCAAACTTCACTGTAAACGTCCTCCAAACTTCACTGCAAACTTCCTCCAAACTTCACGTAAACCTCCTGCAAACCTCACTGCAAACTTCCTCCAAACTTCAAAGCAAACTTCCTCCAAACTTCACTCTAAACTTCCTATAAACTTCGCTGCAAACTTCCTACAAACCTCACTGTAAACCTCCTCCTAACTTTACTGCAAACGTCCTCCAAACCTCACTGTAAATTTCCTCCAAACTTCACTGCCAACTTCCTCCAAACCTCACTGCAAACTTCCTCCAAACTTCACTGCAAGCTTCCTCCAAACTTCACTGTAAACCTCCTGCAAACCTCACTGCAAGCTTCCTCCAAACTTCACAGCAAACTTCCTCCAAACCTCACTGCAAACTTTCTCTAAACTTCACTGTAAACGTCCTCCAAACTTCACTGCAAACTTCCTCCAAACTTCACTGCAAACTTCCTCCAAACTTCACTGTAAACGTCCACCAAACTTCACTGCAAACTTCCTCCAAACTTCACGTAAACCTCCTGCAAACCTCACTGCAACCTTCCTCCAAACTTCAAAGCAAACTTCCTCCAAACTTCACTGTAAACTTCCTATAAACTTCACTGCAAACTTCCTACGAACCTCACTGTAAACCTCCTCCAAACTTTACTGTAAACTTCCTCCAAACTTCACTGCAAACTTCCTCCAAACCTCACTGTAAATTTCCTCCAAACTTCACTGCCAACTTCCTCCAAACCTCACTGCAAACTTCCTCCATACTTCACTGTAAACTTCCTCCAAACTTCACTGCAAACGTCCTCCAAACTTCACTGTAAACCTCCTGCAAAACTCACTGCAAACTTCCTCCAAACTTCACAGCAAACTTCCTCCAAACCTCACTGCAAACTTTCTCTAAACTTCACTGTAAACGTCCTCCAAACTTCACTGCAAACTTCCTCCAAACTTCACTGTAAACCTCCTGCAAACTCACTGCAAACTTCCTCCAAACTTCACTGCAAACTTCCTCCAAACTTCACTGTAAACTTCCAATAAACTTCACTGCAAACGTCCTCCAAACTTCACTGCAAACTTCATCCAAACTTCACTGCAAACTTCCTCCAAACCTCACTGCAAACTTCCTACAAACTTCACTGTAAACGTCCTCCAAACTTCACTGGAAACTTCATCCTAACCTCACTGTAAACGTCCTCCAAACTTCACTAAAATTCGCTCCAAATTTCACTGTAAACTTGCTCCAAACTTCACTGCCAACTTCCTCCAAACTTCACTGAAAACGTCCTCCAAACTTCACTGCAAACTTCCTTCAAACTTCACTAAAACCTCCTCAAAACTTCACTGTAAACCTCCTGCAAACCTCACTGCAAACTTCCTCCAAACTTCACTGTAAACTTGCTCAAAACGTCAACTGCAAACTTCCTCTAAAAGGCACTGTAAAATTCCTCCAAACGTCACTGCAAACTTCCTCAAAACTTCACAGTAAACCTCCTCCAAACTTCACTGCAAAATTCCTCTAAACCTCACTGCAAAATTCCTACAAACCTCACTACAAACCTTCCTCAAACTTCACTGTAAACTTCCACCAAACCTCACTTTAAACTTGCTCCAAACTTCACCAAAGCTTCCGCCAAAACTCAGTGTAAATTTCCTCCAATCTTCACTGCAAACTTAATCCAAACTTCACTAAAACTTCCTCCAAACTTCACTGCAAACTTCCTCCAAACGTCACTGCAAACTTCCACCAAACAACTCTGCAAACTTCCTCCAAACCTCACTGTAAACTTCCTACAAACTTCACTGTAAACCTCCTACAAACTTGACAGTAAACTTCGTACAAACTTCACTGTAAACTTCCTCCAAACTTCACTGCAAACATTCTCCAAACTTCACTGCAAACATCCTCCAAACTTCACTGCAAACTTCCTCCAAACGTCAGTGTAAACTTCCTCCAAACTTCACGACAAACTTCGTCCAAACCTCACTGCAAACTTCCTCCAAACTTCACTGTAAATATCGACCAAACTTCACTGTAAACTTCCTCCAAACCTCACTGTAAACTTCCTCCAAACTTCACTAAAACTTCCCCCAAACTTCACTATAAACTTACTCCAAACTTCAGTGCAAACTTCCTCCAAACTTCACTATAAACTTCCTCCAAACTTCACTGCAAACTTCCTCGAAACTTCACTAAACCTTCCACCAACCTTCACTAAACCTTCCTCCTAACTTCAGTGCAAACGTACTCCAAACTTCACCGTAAACTTCCTCTAAACTTCACTAAAACTTCCTCCGAACTTCACTGTAAACTTCCTCCAAACCTCACTGAAAACTTCCTCCAAACTTAACTGTAAACTTCCTCAAAAAATCACAAAAGCTTCCTCCAAACTTCACTGTAAACTTCCTCCAAACTTCACTGCAAACTTCCTCCAAACCTCACTGTAAATTTCATACAAACTTCAATGCCAACTTCCTCCAAACCTCACTGCAAACATCCTCCAAACTTGACTGTAAACCTCCTGCAAACCTCACTGCAAACGTCCTCCAAACTTCACTGCAAAATTCCTCCAAACTTCACTGTAAACGTCCTCCAAACTTCACTGCAAACTTCCTCCAAACTTCACGTAAACCTCCTGCAAACCTCACTGCAAACTTCCTCCAAACTTCAAAGCAAACTTCCTCCAAACTTCACTGTAAACTTCCTATAAACATCGCTGCAAACTTCCTACAAACCTCACTGTAAACCTCCTCCAAACTTTACTGCAAACGTCCTCCAAACCTCACTGTAAATTTCCTCCAAACTTCACTGCCAACTTCCTCCAAACCTCACTGCAAACTTCCTCCAAACTTCACTGCAAGCTTCCTCCAAACTTCACTGTAAACGTCCTCCAAACTTCACTGCAAACTTCCTCCAAACTTCACGTAAACCTCCTGCAAACCTCACTGCAAACTTCCTCCAAACTTCAAAGCAAACTTCATCCAAACTTCACTGTAAACTTCCTATAAACTTCGCTGCAAACTTCCTACAAACCTCACTGTAAACCTCCTCCAAACTTTACTGCAAACGTCCTCCAAACCTCACTGTAAATTTCCTCCAAACTTCACTGCCAACTTCCTCCAAACCTCACTGCAAACTTCCTCCAAACTTCACTGTAAACTTCCTCCAAACTTCACTGCAAGCTTCCTCCAAACTTCACTGTAAACCTCCTGCAAACCTCACTGCAAGCTTCCTCCAAACTTCACAGCAAACTTCCTCCAAACCTCACTGCAAACTTTCTCTAAACTTCACTGTAAACGTCCTCCAAACTTCACTGCAAACTTCCTCCAAACTTCACTGCATACTTCCTCCAAACTTCACTGTAAACGTCCTCCAAACTTCACTGCCAACTTCCTCCAAACCTCACTGCAAACTTCCTCCAAACTTCACTGTAAACTTCCTCCAAACTTCACTGCAAGCTTCCTCCAAACTTCACTGTAAACCTCCTGCAAACCTCACTGCAAGCTTCCTCCAAACTTCACAGCAAACTTCCTCCAAACCTCACTGCAAACTTTCTCTAAACTTCACTGTAAACGTCCTCCAAACTTCACTGCAAACTTCCTCCAAACTTCACTGCAAACTTCCTCCAAACTTCACTGTAAACGTCCACCAAACTTCACTGCAAACTTCCTCCAAACTTCACGTAAACCTCCTGCAAACCTCACTGCAACCTTCCTCCAAACTTCAAAGGAAACTTCCTCCAAACTTCACTGTAAACTTCCTATAAACTTCACTGCAAACTTCCTACGAACCTCACTGTAAACCTCCTCCAAACTTTACTGTAAATTTCCTCCAAACTTCACTGCAAACTTCCTCCAAACCTCACTGCAAACTTCCTCCAAACTTCACTGTAAACTTCCTCCAAACTTCACTGCAAACGTCCTCCAAACTTCACTGTAAACCTCCTGCAAACCTCACTGCAAACTTCCTCCAAACTTCACAGCAAACTTCCTCCAAACCTCACTGCAAACTTTCTCTGAACTTCACTGTAAACGTCCTCCAAACTTCACTGCAAACTTCCTCCAAACTTCACTGTAAACCTCCTGCAAACTCACTGCAAACTTCCTCCAAACTTCACTGCAAACTTCCTCCAAACTTCACTGTAAACTTCCAATAAACTTCACTGCAAACTTCCTCCAAACTTCACTGCAAACGTCCTCCAAACTTCACTGCAAACTTCCTCCTAACTTCACTGCAAACTTCCTACAAACTTCACTGTAAACGTCCTCCAAACTTCACTGGAAACTTCATCCTAACCTCACTGTAAACGTCCTCCAAACTTCACTAAAATTCGCTCCAAATTTCACTGTAAACTTGCTCCAAACTTCACTGCCAACTTCCTCCAAACTTCGCTGAAAACGTCCTCCAAACTTCACTGCAAACTTCCTTCAAACTTCACTAAAACCTCCTCAAAACTTCACTGTAAACCTCCTGCAAACCTCACTGCAAACTTCCTCCAAACTTCACTGTAAACTTGCGCAAAACGTCAACTGCAAACTTCCTCTAAAAGGCACTGTAAAATTCCTCCAAACGTCACTGCAAACTTCCTCAAAACTTCACTGTAAACCTCCTCCAAACTTCACTGCAAAATTCCTCTAAACCTCACTGCAAACTTCCTACAAACCTCACTACAAACCTCCCTCAAACTTCACTGTAAACTTCCACCAAACCTCACTTTAAACTTGCTCCAAACTTCACCAAAGCTTCCGCCAAAACTCACTGTAAATTTCCTCCAATCTTCACTGCAAACTTAATCCAAACTTCACTAAAACTTCCTCCAAACTTCACTGCAAACTTCCTCCAAACTTCACTGTAAACTTCCTCCAAACTTAACTGCAAACATCCTCCAAACACACTGTAAATTTCCTCCAAAATTCACTGCAAACTTCCTCCAATCTTCACTGTAAACTTCCTACAAACTTCAATGTAAACTTCCTCCAAACTTCACTGCAAACATCCTCCAAACTTCACGAAAACCTCCTCCAAACTTCAGTGTAAACTTCCTCCAAACTTCACTGCAAACTTCTGGCAAACCTCAATGCAAACTTCCTCCAATCTTCACTGCAAACTTCCTCCAAACTTCACTGCAAACCTCCACCAAACTTCTGTGTAAACGTCCTCCAAACTTCACTGCAAACTTCCTCCAAACTTCACTAAACCTTTCTCCAAACTTCACTGCAAACATCCTCCAAACTTCACTGCAAACTTCCTCCAAACGTCACTGCAAACTTCCTCAAAACAACTCTGCAAACTTCCTCCAAACTTGACTGTAAACTTCCTACAAACTTCACTGTAAACCTCCTACAAACTTGACAGTAAACTTCGTACAAACTTCACTGTAAACTTCCTCCAAACTTCACTGCAAACATTCTCCAAACTTCACTGCAAACATCCTCCAAACTTCACTGCAAACTTCCTCCAAACGTCAGTGTAAACTTCCTCCAAACTTCACGACAAACTTCGTCCAAACCTCACTGCAAACTTCCTCCAAACTTCACTGCAAATATCGACCAAACTTCACTGTAAACTTCCTCCAAACCTCACTGTAAACTTCCTCCAAACTTCACTAAAACTTCCCCCAAACTTCACTATAAACTTACTCCAAACTTCAGTGCAAACTTCCTCCAAACTTCACTATAAACTTCCTCCAAACTTCACTGCAAACTTCCTCGAAACTTCACTAAACCTTCCACCAACCTTCACTAAACCTTCCTCCAAACTTCAGTGCAAACGTACTCCAAACTTCACCGTAAACTTCCTCTAAACTTCACTAAAACTTCCTCCGAACTTCACTGTAAACTTCCTCCAAACCTCACTGCAAACTTCCTCCAAACTTCACTGTAAACTTCCTCCAAACTTCACTGCAAACTTCCTCCAAACCTCACTGTAAATTTCATCCAAACTTCAATGCGAACTTCCTCCAAACCTCACTGCAAACATCCTCCAAACTTGACTGTATACCTCCTGCAAACCTCACTGCAAACGTCCTCCAAACTTCACTGCAAACTTCCTCCAAACTTCACTGTAAACGTCCTCCAAACTTCACTGCAAACTTCCTCCAAACTTCACGTAAACCTCCTGCAAACCTCACTGCAAACTTCCTCCAAACTTCAAAGCAAACTTCCTCCAAACTTCACCGTAAACTTCCTATAAACTTCGCTGCAAACTTCCTGCAAACCTCACTGTAAACCTCCTCCAAACTTTACTGTAAACTTCCTCCAAACTTCACTGCAAACTTCCTCCAAACCTCACTGTAAATTTCCTCCAAACTTCACTGCCAACTTCCTCCAAACCTCACTGCAAACTTCCTCCAAACTTCACTGTAAACTTCCTCCAAACTTCACTGCAAACGTCCTCCAAACTTCACTGTAAACCTCCTGCAAACCTCACTGCAAACTTCCTCCAAACTTCACAGCAAACTTCCTCCAAACCTCACTGCAAACTTTCTCTAAACTTCACTGTAAACGTCCTCCAAACTTCACTGCAAACTTCCTCCAAACTTCACTGCAAACTTGCTCCAAACTTCACTGTAAACGTCCACCAAACTTCACTGCAAACTTCCTCCAAACTTCACGTAAAACTCCTGCAAACCTCACTGCAACCTTCCTCCAAACTTCAAAGCAAACTTCCTCCAAACTTCACTGTAAACTTCCTATAAACTTCACTGCAAACTTCCTACGAACCTCACTGTAAACCTCCTCCAAACTTTACTGTAAACTTCCTCCAAACTTCACTGCAAACTTCCTCCAAACCTCACTGTAAATTTCCTCCAAACTTCACTGCCAACTTCCTCCAAACCTCACTGCAAACTTCCTCCAAACTTCACTGTAAACTTCCTCCAAACTTCACTGCAAACGTCCTCCAAACTTCACTGTAAACCTCCTGCAAACCTCACTGCAAACTTCCTCCAAACTTCACAGCAAACTTCCTCCAAACCTCACTGCAAACTTTCTCTAAACTTCACTGTAAACGTCCTCCAAACTTCACTGCAAACTTCCTCCAAACTTCACTGCAAACTTCCTCCAAACTTCACTGTAAACGTCCACCAAACTTCACTGCAAACTTCCTCCAAACTTCACGTAAACCTCCTGCAAACCTCACTGCAACCTTCCTCCAAACTTCAAAGCAAACTTCCTCCAAACTTCACTGTAAACTTCCTATAAACTTCACTGCAAACTTCCTACGAACCTCACTGTAAACCTCCTCCAAACTTTACTGTAAATTTCCTCCAAACTTCACTGCAAACTACCTCCAAACCTCACTGCAAACTTCCTCCAAACTTCACTGTAAACTTCCTCCAAACTTCACTGCAAACGTCCTCCAAACTTCACTGTAAACCTCCTGCAAACCTCACTGCAAACTTCCTCCAAACTTCACAGCAAACTTCCTCCAAACCTCACTGCAAACTTTCTCTGAACTTCACTGTAAACCTCCTCCAAACTTCACTGCAAACTTCCTCCAAACTTCACTGTAAACCTCCTGCAAACTCACTGCAAACTTCCTCCAAACTTCACTGCAAACTTCCTCCAAACTTCACTGTAAACTTCCAATAAACTTCACTGCAAACTTCCTCCAAACTTCACTGCAAACGTCCTCCAAACTTCACTGCAAACTTCCTCCTAACTTCACTGCAAACTTCCTACAAACTTCACTGTAAACGTCCTCCAAACTTCACTGGAAACTTCATCCTAACCTCACTGTAAACGTCCTCCAAACTTCACTAAAATTCGCTCCAAATTTCACTGTAAACTTGCTCCAAACTTCACTGCCAACTTCCTCCAAACTTCGCTGAAAACGTCCTCCAAACTTCACTGCAAACTTCCTTCAAACTTCACTAAAACCTCCTCAAAACTTCACTGTAAACCTCCTGCAAACCTCACTGCAAACTTCCTCCAAACTTCACTGTAAACTTGCGCAAAACGTCAACTGCAAACTTCCTCTAAAAGGCACTGTAAAATTCCTCCAAACGTCACTGCAAACTTCCTCAAAACTTCACTGTAAACCTCCTCCAAACTTCACTGCAAAATTCCTCTAAACCTCACTGCAAACTTCCTACAAACCTCACTACAAACCTCCCTCAAACTTCACTGTAAACTTCCACCAAACCTCACTTTAAACTTGCTCCAAACTTCACCAAAGCTTCCGCCAAAACTCACTGTAAATTTCCTCCAATCTTCACTGCAAACTTAATCCAAACTTCACTAAAACTTCCTCCAAACTTCACTGCAAACTTCCTCCAAACTTCACTGTAAACTTCCTCCAAACTTAACTGCAAACATCCTCCAAACACACTGTAAATTTCCTCCAAAATTCACTGCAAACTTCCTCCAATCTTCACTGTAAACTTCCTACAAACTTCAATGTAAACTTCCTCCAAACTTCACTGCAAACATCCTCCAAACTTCACGAAAACCTCCTCCAAACTTCAGTGTAAACTTCCTCCAAACTTCACTGCAAACTTCTGGCAAACCTCACTGCAAACTTCCTCCAATCTTCACTGCAAACTTCCTCCAAACTTCACTGCAAACGTCCACCAAACTTCTGTGTAAACGTCCTCCAAACTTCACTGCAAACTTCCTCCAAACTTCACTAAACCTTTCTCCAAACTTCACTGCAAACATCCTCCAAACTTCACTGCAAACTTCCTCCAAACGTCACTGCAAACTTCCTCCAAACAACTCTGCAAACTTCCTCCAAACTTGACTGTAAACTTCCTACAAACTTCACTGTAAACCTCCTACAAACTTGACAGTAAACTTCGTACAAACTTCACTGTAAACTTCCTCCAAACTTCACTGCAAACATTCTCCAAACTTCACTGCAAACATCCTCCAAACTTCACTGCAAACTTCCTCCAAACGTCAGTGTAAACTTCCTCCAAACTTCACGACAAACTTCCTCCAAACCTCACTGCAAACTTCCTCCAAACTTCACTGCAAATATCGACCAAACTTCACTGTAAACTTCCTCCAAACCTCACTGTAAACTTCCTCCAAACTTCACTAAAACTTCCCCCAAACTTCACAATAAACTTACTCCAAACTTCAGTGCAAACTTCCTCCAAACTTCACTATAAACTTCCTCCAAACTTCACTGCAAACTTCCTCGAAACTTCACTAAACCTTCCACCAACCTTCACTAAACCTTCCTCCAAACTTCAGTGCAAACGTACTCCAAACTTCACCGTAAACTTCCTCTAAACTTCACTAAAACTTCCTCCGAACTTCACTGTAAACTTCCTCCAAACCTCACTGCAAACTTCCTCCAAACTTCAAAGCAAACTTCCTCCAAACTTCACTGTAAACTTCCTATAAACTTCGCTGCAAACTTCCTGCAAACCTCACTGTAAACCTCCTCCAAACTTTACTGTAAACTTCCTCCAAACTTCACTGCAAACTTCCTCCAAACCTCACTGTAAATTTCCTCCAAACTTCACTGCCAACTTCCTCCAAACCTCACTGTAAACCTCCTGCAAACCTCACTGCAAACTTCCTCCAAACTTCACAGCAAACTTCCTCCAAACCTCACTGCAAACTTTCTCTAAACTTCACTGTAAACGTCCTCCAAACTTCACTGCAAACTTCCTCCAAACTTCACTGCAAACCTCCTGCAAACTCACTGCAAACTTCCTCCAAACTTCACTGCAAACTTCCTCCAAACTTCACTGTAAATTTCCAATAAACTTCACTGCAAACTTCCTCCAAACTTCACTGCAAACTTACTCCAAACTTCACTGCAAACTTCCTCCAAACCTCACTGCAAACTTCCTACAAACTTCACTGTAAACGTCCTCCAAACTTCAGTGGAAACTTCATCCTAACCTCACTGTAAACGTCCTCCAAACTTCACTAAAATTCGCTCCAAATTTCACTGTAAACTTGCTCCAAACTTCACTGCCAACTTCCTCCAAACTTCACTGAAAACGTCCTCCAAACTTCACTGCAAACTTCCTTCAAACTTCACTAAAACCTCCTCAAAACTTCACTGTAAACTTGCTCAAAACGTCAACTGCAAACTTCCTCTAAAAGGCACTGTAAAATTCCTCCAAACGTCACTGCAAACTTCCTCAAAACTTCACTGTAAACCTCCTCCAAACTTCACTGCAAAATTCCTCTAAACCTCACTGCAAACTTCCTACAAACCTCACTACAAACCTCCCTCAAACTTCACTGTAAACTTCCACCAAACCTCACTTTAAACTTGCTCCAAACTTCACCAAAGCTTCCGCCAAAACTCACTGTAAATTTCCTCCAATCTTCACTGCAAACTTAATCCAAACTTCACTAAAACTTCCTCCAAACTTCACTGCAAACTTCCTCCAAACTTCACTGTAAACTTCCTCCAAACTTAACTGCAAACATCCTCCAAACACACTGTAAATTTCCTCCAAAATTCACTGCAAACTTCCTCCAAACTTCACTGTAAACTTCCTACAAACTTCAATGTAAACTTCCTCCAAACTTCACTGCAAACATCCTCCAAACTTCACGAAAACCACCTCCAAACTTCAGTGTAAACTTCCTCCAAACTTCACTGCAAACTTCTGGCAAACCTCACTGCAAACTTCCTCCAATCTTCACTGCAAACTTCCTCCAAACTTCACTGCAAACCTCCACCAAACTTCTGTGTAAACGTCCTCCAAACTTCATTGCAAACTTCCTCCAAACCTCACTGAAAACTTTTCCAAACTTCACTGCAAACTTCCTCCAAACTTCACTGCAAACTTCCACCAAACTTCACTAAACCTTTCTCCAAACTTCACTGCAAACTTCCTCCAAACGTCACTGCAAACTTCCTCCAAACAACTCTGCAAACTTCCTCCAAACCTCACTGCAAACTTCCTACAAACTTCACTGTAAACCTCCTACAAACTTGACAGTAAACTTCGTACAAACTTCACTGTAAACTTCCTCCAAACTTCACTGCAAACATTCTCCAAACTTCACTGCAAACATCCTCCAAACTTCACTGCAAACTTCCTCCAAACGTCAGTGTAAACTTCCTCCAAACTTCACGACAAACTTCCTCCAAACCTCACTGCAAACTTCCTCCAAACTTCACTGCAAATATCGACCAAACTTCACTGTAAACTTCCTCCAAACCTCACTGTAAACTTCCTCCAAACTTCACTAAAACTTCCCCCAAACTTCACTATAAACTTACTCCAAACTTCAGTGCAAACTTCCTCCAAACTTCACTATAAACTTCCTCCAAACTTCACTGCAAACTTCCTCGAAACTTCACTAAACCTTCCACCAACCTTCACTAAACCTTCCTCCAAACTACAGTGCAAACGTACTCAAAACTTCACCGTAAACTTCCTCTAAACTTCACTAAAACTTCCTCCGAACTTCACTGTAAACTTCCTCCAAACCTCACTGCAAACTTCCTCCAAACTGAACTGTAAACTTCCTCAAAAAATCACAAAAGCTTCCTCCAAACTTCACTGTAAACTTCCTCCAAACTTCACTGCAAACGTCCTCCAAACCTCACTGTAAATTTCATCCAAACTTCAATGCCATCTTCCTCCAAACCTCACTGCAAACATCCTCCAAACTTGACTGTAAACCTCCTGCAAACCTCACTGCAAACGTCCTCCAAACTTCACTGCAAACTTCCTCCAAACTTCACTGTAAACGTCCTCCAAACTTCACTGCAAACTTCCTCCAAACTTCACGTAAACCTCCTGCAAACCTCACTGCAAACTTCCTCCAAACTTCAAAGCAAACTTCCTCCAAACTTCACTGTAAACTTCCTATAAACTTCGCTGCAAACTTCACACAAACCTCACTGTAAACCTCCTCCAAACTTTACTGCAAACGTCCTCCAAACCTCACTGTAAATTTCCTCCAAACTTCACTGCCAACTTCCTCCAAACCTCACTGCAAACTTCCTCCAAACTTCACTGTAAACTTCCTCCAAACTTCACTGCAAGCTTCCTCCAAACTTCACTGTAAACCTCCTGCAAACCTCACTGCAAGCTTCCTCCAAACTTCACAGCAAACTTCCTCCAAACCTCACTGCAAACTTTCTCTAAACTTCACTGTAAACGTCCTCCAAACTTCACTGCAAACTTCCTCCAAACTTCACTGCAAACTTCCTCCAAACTTCAATGTAAACGTCCTCCAAACTTCACTGCAAACTTCCTCCAAACTTCACGTAAACCTCCTGCAAACCTCACTGCAACCTTCCTGCAAACTTCAAAGCAAACTTCCTCCAAACTTCACTGTAAACTTCCTATAAACTTCACTGCAAACTTCCTACAAACCTCACTGTAAACCTCCTCCAAACTTTACTGTAAACTTCCTCCAAACTTCACTGCAAACTTCCTCCAAACCTCACTGTAAATTTCCTCCAAACTTCACTGCCAACTTCCTCCAAACCTCACTGCAAACTTCCTCCAAACTTCACTGTAAACTTCCTCCAAACTTCACTGCAAACATCCTCCAAACTTCACTGTAAACCTCCTGCAAACCTCACTGCAAACTTCCTCCAAACTTCACAGCAAACTTCCTCCAAACTTCACTGCAAACTTTCTCTAAACTTCACTGGAAACGTCCTCCAAACTTCACTGCAAACTTCCTCCAAACTTCACTGTAAACCTCCTGCAAACTCACTGCAAACATCCTCCAAACTTCACTGCAAACTTCCTCCAAACTTCACTGTATACTTCCAATAAACTTCACTGCAAACTTCCTCCAAACTTCACTGCAAACTTCCTACAAACTTCACTGCAAACTTCCTCCAAACCTCACTGCAAACTTCCTACAAACTTCACTGTAAACGTCCTCCAAACTTCACTGGAAACTTCATCCAAACCTCACTGTAAACGTCCTCCAAACTTCACCAAAATTTGCTCCAAATTTCACTGTAAACTTGCTCCAAACTTCACTGCCAACTTCCTCCAAAATTCACTGTAAACGCCCTCCAAACTTCACTGCAAACTTCCTTCAAACTTCACTAAAACCTCCTCAAAACTTCACTGTAAACCTCCTGCAAACCTCACTGCAAACTTCCTCCAAACTTCACTGTAAACTTGCTCCAAACGTCAACTGCAAACTTCCTCTAAAAGGCACTGTAAAATTCCTCCAAACGTCACTGCAAACTTCCTCAAAACTTCACTGTAAACCTCCTCCAAACTTCACTGCAAAATTCCTCTAAACCTCACTGCAAACTTCCTACAAACCTCACTACAAACCTCCCTCAAACTTCACTGTAAACTTTCACCAAACCTCACGTTAAACATGCTCCAAACTTCACCAAAGCTTCCGCCAAAACTCACTGTAAATTTCCTCCAATCTTCACTGCAAACCTAATCCAAACTTCACTAAAATTTCCTCCAAACTTCACTGCAAACTTCCTCCAAACTTCACTGTAAACTTCCTCCAAACTTAACTGCAAACATCCTCCAAACACACTGTAAATTTCCTCCAAAATTCACTGCAAACTTCCTCCAATCTTCACTGTAAACTTCCTACAAACTTCAATGTAAACTTCCTCCAAACTTCACTGCAAACATCCTCAAAACTTCACTAAAACCTCCTCCAAACTCCAGTGTAAACTTCCTCCAAACTTCACTGCAAACTTCTTGCAAACCTCACTGCAAACTTCCTCCAATCTTCACTGCAAACTTCCTCCAAACTTCACTGCAAACCTCCTCCAAACTTCTGTGTAAACGTCCTCCAAACTTCATTGCAAACTTCTTCCAAACCTCACTGAAAACTTTTCAAAACTTCACTGCAAACGTCCTCCAAACTTCACTGCAAACTTCCACCAAACTTCACTAAACCTTTCTCCAAACTTCACTGCAAACATCCTCCAAACTTCACTGCAAACTTCCTCCAAACGTCACTGCAAACGTCCTCCAAACAACTCTGCAAACTTCCTCCAAACCTCACTGTAAACTTCCTACAAACTTCACTGTAAACCTCCTACAAACTTTACAGTAAACGTCGTACAAACTTCACTGTAAACTTCCTCCAAACTTCACTGCAAACATTCTCCAAACTTCACTGCAAACATCCTCCAAACTTCACTGCAAACTTCCTCCAAACGTCAGTGTAAACTTCCTCCAAACTTCACTACAAACTTCCTCCAAACCTCACTGCAAACTTCCTCCAAACTTCACTGCAAATATCGACCAAACTTCACTGTAAACTTCCTCCAAACCTCACTGTAAACTTCCTCCAAACTTCACTAAAACTTCCCCAAAACTTCACTATAAACTTACTCCAAACTTCAGTGCAAACTTCCTCCAAACTTCACTATAAACGTCCTCCAAACTTCACTGCAAACTTCCTCGAAACTTCACTAAACCTTCCACCAACCTTCACTGAACCTTCCTCCAAACTTCAGTGCAAACGTACTCCAAACTTCACCGTAAACTTCCTCTAAACTTCACTAAAACTTCCTCCGAACTTCACTGTAAACTTCCTCCAAACCTCACTGCAAACTTCCTCCAAACTGAACTGTAAACTTCCTCAAAAAATCACAAAAGCTTCCTCCAAACTTCACTGTAAACTTCCTCCAAACTTCACTGCAAACTTCCTCCAAACCTCACTGTAAATTTCATCCAAACTTCAATGCCATCTTCCTCCAAACCTCACTGCAAACATCCTCCAAACTTGACTGTAAACCTCCTGCAAACCTCACTGCAAACGTCCTCCAAACTTCACTGCAAACTTCCTCCAAACTTCACTGTAAACGTCCTCCAAACTTCACTGCAAACTTCCTCCAAACTTCACGTAAACCTCCTGCAAACCTCACTGCAAACTTCCTCCAAACTTCAAAGCAAACTTCCTCCAAACTTCACTGTAAACTTCCTATAAACTTCGCTGCAAACTTCACACAAACCTCACTGTAAACCTCCTCCAAACTTTACTGCAAACGTCCTCCAAACCTCACTGTAAATTTCCTCCAAACTTCACTGCCAACTTCCTCCAAACCTCACTGCAAACTTCCTCCAAACTTCACTGTAAACTTCCTCCAAACTTCACTGCAAGCTTCCTCCAAACTTCACTGTAAACCTCCTGCAAACCTCACTGCAAGCTTCCTCCAAACTTCACAGCAAACTTCCTCCAAACCTCACTGCAAACTTTCTCTAAACTTCACTGTAAACGTCCTCCATACTTCACTGCAAACTTCCTCCAAACTTCACTGCAAACTTCCTCCAAACTTCACTGTAAACGTCCTCCAAACTTCACTGCAAACTTCCTCCAAACTTCACGTAAACCTCCTGCAAACCTCACTGCAACCTTCCTCCAAACTTCAAAGCACACTTCCTCCAAACTTCACTGTAAACTTCCTATAAACTTCACTGCAAACTTTCTCTAAACTTCACTGGAAACCTCCTCCAAACTTTACTGTAAACTTCCTCCAAACTTCACTGCAAACTTCCTCCAAACCTCACTGTAAATTTCCTCCAAACTTCACTGCCAACTTCCTCCAAACCTCACTGCAAACTTCCTCCAAACTTCACTGTAAACTTCCTCCAAACTTCACTGCAAACATCCTCCAAACTTCACTGTAAACCTCCTGCAAACCTCACTGCAAACTTCCTCCAAACTTCACAGCAAACTTCCTCCAAACCTCACTGCAAACTTTCTCTAAACTTCACTTGAAACGTCCTCCAAACTTCACTGCAAACTTCCTCCAAACTTCACTGTAAACCTCCTGCAAACTCACTGCAAACATCCTCCAAACTTCACTGCAAACTTCCTCCAAACTTCACTGTAAACTTCCAATAAACTTCACTGCAAACTTCCTCCAAACTTCACTGCAAACTTCCTCCAAACTTCACTGCAAACTTCCTCCAAACCTCACTGCAAACTTCCTACAAACTTCACTGTAAACGTCCTCCAAACTTCACTGGAAACTTCATCCAAACCTCACTGTAAACGTCCTCCAAACTTCACCAAAATTTGCTCCAAATTTCACTGTAAACTTGCTCCAAACTTCACTGCCAACTTCCTCCAAAATTCACTGTAAACGCCCTCCAAACTTCACTGCAAACTTCCTTCAAACTTCACTAAAACCTCCTCAAAACTTCACTGTAAACCTCCTGCAAACCTCACTATAAACTTCCTCCAAACTTCACTGCAAACTTCCTCGAAACTTCACTAAACCTTCCACCAAACTTCACTAAACCTTCCTCCAAACTTCAGTGCAAACGTCCTCCAAACTTCACCGTAAACTTGCTCGAAACTTCACTAAAACTTCCTCCGAACTTCACTGTAAACTTCCTGCAAACCTCACTGCAAACTTCCTCCAAACTTCACAGCAAACTTCCTCCAAACTTCACTGCAAACTTTCTCTAAACTTCACTGGAAACGTCCTCCAAACTTCACTGCAAACTTCCTCCAAACTTCACTGTAAACCTCCTGCAAACTCACTGCAAACATCCTCCAAACTTCACTGCAAACTTCCTCCAAACTTCACTGTATACTTCCAATAAACTTCACTGCAAACTTCCTCCAAACTTCACTGCAAACTTCCTCCAAACTTCACTGCAAACTTCCTCCAAACCTCACTGCAAACTTCCTACAAACTTCACTGTAAACGTCCTCCAAACTTCACTGGAAACTTCATCCAAACCTCACTGTAAACGTCCTCCAAACTTCACCAAAATTTGCTCCAAATTTCACTGTAAACTTGCTCCAAACTTCACTGCCAACTTCCTCCAAAATTCACTGTAAACGCCCTCCAAACTTCACTGCAAACTTCCTTCAAACTTCACTAAAACCTCCTCAAAACTTCACTGTAAACCTCCTGCAAACCTCACTGCAAACTTCCTCCAAACTTCACTGTAAACTTGCTCCAAACGTCAACTGCAAACTTCCTCTAAAAGGCACTGTAAAATTCCTCCAAACGTCACTGCAAACTTCCTCAAAACTTCACTGTAAACCTCCTCCAAACTTCACTGCAAAATTCCTCTAAACCTCACTGCAAACTTCCTACAAACCTCACTACAAACCTCCCTCAAACTTCACTGTAAACTTTCACCAAACCTCACGTTAAACATGCTCCAAACTTCACCAAAGCTTCCGCCAAAACTCACTGTAAATTTCCTCCAATCTTCACTGCAAACCTAATCCAAACTTCACTAAAATTTCCTCCAAACTTCACTGCAAACTTCCTCCAAACTTCACTGTAAACTTCCTCCAAACTTAACTGCAAACATCCTCCAAACACACTGTAAATTTCCTCCAAAATTCACTGCAAACTTCCTCCAATCTTCACTGTAAACTTCCTACAAACTTCAATGTAAACTTCCTCCAAACTTCACTGCAAACATCCTCAAAACTTCACTAAAACCTCCTCCAAACTCCAGTGTAAACTTCCTCCAAACTTCACTGCAAACTTCTTGCAAACCTCACTGCAAACTTCCTCCAATCTTCACTGCAAACTTCCTCCAAACTTCACTGCAAACCTCCTCCAAACTTCTGTGTAAACGTCCTCCAAACTTCATTGCAAACTTCTTCCAAACCTCACTGAAAACTTTTCAAAACTTCACTGCAAACGTCCTCCAAACTTCACTGCAAACTTCCACCAAACTTCACTAAACCTTTCTCCAAACTTCACTGCAAACATCCTCCAAACTTCACTGCAAACTTCCTCCAAACGTCACTGCAAACTTCCTCCAAACAACTCTGCAAACTTCCTCCAAACCTCACTGTAAACTTCCTACAAACTTCACTGTAAACCTCCTACAAACTTTACAGTAAACGTCGTACAAACTTCACTGTAAACTTCCTCCAAACTTCACTGCAAACATTCTCCAAACTTCACTGCAAACATCCTCCAAACTTCACTGCAAACTTCCTCCAAACGTCAGTGTAAACTTCCTCCAAACTTCACTACAAACTTCCTCCAAACCTCACTGCAAACTTCCTCCAAACTTCACTGCAAATATCGACCAAACTTCACTGTAAACTTCCTCCAAACCTCACTGTAAACTTCCTCCAAACTTCACTAAAACTTCCCCAAAACTTCACTATAAACTTACTCCAAACTTCAGTGCAAACTTCCTCCAAACTTCACTATAAACGTCCTCCAAACTTCACTGCAAACTTCCTCGAAACTTCACTAAACCTTCCACCAACCTTCACTGAACCTTCCTCCAAACTTCAGTGCAAACGTACTCCAAACTTCACCGTAAACTTCCTCTAAACTTCACTAAAACTTCCTCCGAACTTCACTGTAAACTTCCTCCAAACCTCACTGCAAACTTCCTCCAAACTGAACTGTAAACTTCCTCAAAAAATCACAAAAGCTTCCTCCAAACTTCACTGTAAACTTCCTCCAAACTTCACTGCAAACTTCCTCCAAACCTCACTGTAAATTTCATCCAAACTTCAATGCCATCTTCCTCCAAACCTCACTGCAAACATCCTCCAAACTTGACTGTAAACCTCCTGCAAACCTCACTGCAAACGTCCTCCAAACTTCACTGCAAACTTCCTCCAAACTTCACTGTAAACGTCCTCCAAACTTCACTGCAAACTTCCTCCAAACTTCACGTAAACCTCCTGCAAACCTCACTGCAAACTTCCTCCAAACTTCAAAGCAAACTTCCTCCAAACTTCACTGTAAACTTCCTATAAACTTCGCTGCAAACTTCACACAAACCTCACTGTAAACCTCCTCCAAACTTTACTGCAAACGTCCTCCAAACCTCACTGTAAATTTCCTCCAAACTTCACTGCCAACTTCCTCCAAACCTCACTGCAAACTTCCTCCAAACTTCACTGTAAACTTCCTCCAAACTTCACTGCAAGCTTCCTCCAAACTTCACTGTAAACCTCCTGCAAACCTCACTGCAAGCTTCCTCCAAACTTCACAGCAAACTTCCTCCAAACCTCACTGCAAACTTTCTCTAAACTTCACTGTAAACGTCCTCCAAACTTCACTGCAAACTTCCTCCAAACTTCACTGCAAACTTCCTCCAAACTTCACTGTAAACGTCCTCCAAACTTCACTGCAAACTTCCTCCAAACTTCACGTAAACCTCCTGCAAACCTCACTGCAACCTTCCTCCAAACTTCAAAGCACACTTCCTCCAAACTTCACTGTAAACTTCCTATAAACTTCACTGCAAACTTTCTCTAAACTTCACTGGAAACCTCCTCCAAACTTTACTGTAAACTTCCTCCAAACTTCACTGCAAACTTCCTCCAAACCTCACTGTAAATTTCCTCCAAACTTCACTGCCAACTTCCTCCAAACCTCACTGCAAACTTCCTCCAAACTTCACTGTAAACTTCCTCCAAACTTCACTGCAAACATCCTCCAAACTTCACTGTAAACCTCCTGCAAACCTCACTGCAAACTTCCTCCAAACTTCACAGCAAACTTCCTCCAAACCTCACTGCAAACTTTCTCTAAACTTCACTTGAAACGTCCTCCAAACTTCACTGCAAACTTCCTCCAAACTTCACTGTAAACCTCCTGCAAACTCACTGCAAACATCCTCCAAACTTCACTGCAAACTTCCTCCAAACTTCACTGTAAACTTCCAATAAACTTCACTGCAAACTTCCTCCAAACTTCACTGCAAACTTCCTCCAAACTTCACTGCAAACTTCCTCCAAACCTCACTGCAAACTTACTACAAACTTCACTGTAAACGTCCTCCAAACTTCACTGGAAACTTCATCCAAACCTCACTGTAAACGTCCTCCAAACTTCACCAAAATTTGCTCCAAATTTCACTGTAAACTTGCTCCAAACTTCACTGCCAACTTCCTCCAAAATTCACTGTAAACGCCCTCCAAACTTCACTGCAAACTTCCTTCAAACTTCACTAAAACCTCCTCAAAACTTCACTGTAAACCTCCTGCAAACCTCACTGCAAACTTCCTCCAAACTTCACTGTAAACTTGCTCAAAACGTCAACTGCAAACTTCCTCTAAAAGGCACTGTAAAATTCCTCCAAACGTCACTGCAAATTTCCTCAAAACTTCACTGTAAACCTCCTCCAAACTTCACTGCAAAATTCCTCTAAACCTCACTGCAAACTTCCTACAAACCTCACTACAAACCTCCCTCAAACTTCACCGTAAACTTCCACCAAACCTCACTTTAAACTTGCTCCAAACTTCACCAAAGCTTCCGCCAAAACTCAGTGTAAATTTCCTCCAATCTTCACTGCAAACTTAATCCAAACTTCACTAAAATTTCCTCCAAACTTCACTGCAAACTTCCTCCAAACTTAACTGCAAACATCCTCCAAACACACTGTAAATTTCCTCCAAAATTCACTGCAAACTTCCTCCAATCTTCACTGTAAACTTCCTACAAACTTCAATGTAAACTTCCTCCAAACTTCACTGCAAACATCCTCAAAACTTCACTAAAACCTCCTCCAAACTCCAGTGTAAACTTCCTCCAAACTTCACTGCAAACCTCCTCCAAACTTCTGTGTAAACGTCCTCCAAACTTCATTGCAAACTTCTTCCAAACCTCACTGAAAACTTTTCCAAACTTCACTGCAAACGTCCTCCAAACTTCACTGCAAACTTCCACCAAACTTCACTAAACCTTTCTCCAAACTTCACTGCAAACATCCTCCAAACTTCACTGCAAACTTCCTCCAAACGTCACTGCAAACTTCCTCCAAACAACTCTGCAAACTTCCTCCAAACCTCACTGTAAACTTCCTACAAGCTTCACTGTAAACCTCCTACAAACTTTACAGTAAACTTCGTACAAACTTCAGTGTAAACATCCTCCAAACTTCACTGCAAACATTCTCCAAACTTCACTGCAAACATCCTCCAAACTTCACTGCAAACTTCCTCCAAACATCAGTGTAAACTTCCTCCAAACTTCACTACAAACTTCCTCCAAACCTCACTGCAAACTTCCTCCAAACTTCACTGCAAATATCGACCAAACTTCACTGTAAACTTCCTCCAAACCTCACTGTAAACTTCCTCCAAACTTCACTAAAACTTCCCCCAAACTTCACTATAAACTTACTCCAAACTTCAGTGCAAATTTCCTCCAAACTTCACTATAAACTTCCTCCAAACTTCACTGCAAACTTCCTCGAAACTTCACTAAACCTTCCACCAACCTTCACTAAACCTTCCTCCAAACTTCAGTGCAAACGTACTCCAAACTTCACCGTAAACTTCCTCTAAACTTCACTAAAACTTCCTCCGAACTTCACTGTAAACTTCCTCCAAACCTCACTGCAAACTTCCTCCAAACTTAACTGTAAACTTCCTCAAAAAATCACAAAAGCTTCCTCCAAACTTCACTGTAAACTTCCTCCAAACTTCACTGCAAACTTCCTCCAAACCTCACTGTAAATTTCATCCAAACTTCAATGCCATCTTCCTCCAAACCTCACTGCAAACATCCTCCAAACTTGACTGTAAACCTCCTGCAAACCTCACTGCAAACGTCCTCCAAACTTCACTGCAAACTTCCTCCAAACTTCACTGTAAACGTCCTCCAAACTTCACTGCAAACTTCCTCCAAACTTCACGTAAACCTCCTGCAAACCTCACTGCAAACTTCCTCCAAACTTCAAAGCAAACTTCCTCCAAACTTCACTGTAAACTTCCTATAAACTTCGCTGCAAACTTCCTACAAACCTCACTGTAAACCTCCTCCAAACTTTACTGCAAACGTCCTCCAAACCTCACTGTAAACTTCCTCCAAACTTCACTGCAAGCTTCCTCCAAACTTCACTGTAAACCTCCTGCAAACCTCACTGCAAGCTTCCTCCAAACTTCACAGCAAACTTCCTCCAAACCTCACTGCAAACTTTCTCTAAACTTCACTGTAAACGTCCTCCAAACTTCACTGCAAACTTCCTCCAAACTTCACTGCAAACTTCCTCCAAACTTCACTGTAAACGTCCTCCAAACTTCACTGCCAACTTCCTCCAAACCTCACTGCAAACTTCCTCCAAACTTCACTGTAAACTTCCTCCAAACTTCACTGCAAGCTTCCTCCAAACTTCACTGTAAACCTCCTGCAAACCTCACTGCAAGCTTCCTCCAAACTTCACTGCAAACTTCCTCCAAACCTCACTGCAAACTTTCTCTAAACTTCACTGTAAACGTCCTCCAAACTTCACTGCAAACTTCCTCCAAACTTCACTGCAAACTTCCTCCAAACTTCACTGTAAACGTCCTCCAAACTTCACTGCAAACTTCCTCCAAACTTCACGTAAACCTCCTGCAAACCTCACTGCAACCTTCCTCCCAACTTCAAAGCAAACTTCCTCCAAACTTCACTGTAAACTTCCTATAAACTTCACTGCAAACTTTCTCTAAACTTCACTGGAAACGTCCTCCAAACTTTACTGTAAACTTCCTCCAAACTTCACTGCAAACTTCCTCCAAACCTCACTGTAAATTTCCTCCAAACTTCACTGCCAACTTCCTCCAAACCTCACTGCAAACTTCCTCCAAACTTCACTGTAAACTTCCTCCAAACTTCACTGCAAACATCCTCCAAACTTCACTGTAAACCTCCTGCAAACCTCACTGCAAACTTCCTCCAAACTTCACAGCAAACTTCCTCCAAACCTCACTGCAAACTTTCTCTAAACTTCACTGGAAACGTCCTCCAAACTTCACTGCAAACTTCCTCCAAACTTCACTGTAAACCTCCTGCAAACTCACTGCAAACATCCTCCAAACTTCACTGCAAACTTCCTCCAAACTTCACTGTAAACTTCCAATAAACGTCACTGTAAACTTCCTCCAAACCTCACTGCAAACTTCCTCCAAACTGAACTGTAAACTTCCTCAAAAAATCACAAAAGCTTCCTCCAAACTTCACTGTAAACTTCCTCCAAACTTCACTGCAAACTTCCTCCAAACCTCACTGTAAATTTCATCCAAACTTCAATGCCATCTTCCTCCAAACCTCACTGCAAACATCCTCCAAACTTGACTGTAAACCTCCTGCAAACCTCACTGCAAACGTCCTCCAAACTTCACTGCAAACTTCCTCCAAACTTCACTGTAAACGTCCTCCAAACTTCACTGCAAACTTCCTCCAAACTTCACGTAAACCTCCTGCAAACCTCACTGCAAACTTCCTCCAAACTTCAAAGCAAACTTCCTCCAAACTTCACTGTAAACTTCCTATAAACTTCGCTGCAAACTTCACACAAACCTCACTGTAAACCTCCTCCAAACTTTACTGCAAACGTCCTCCAAACCTCACTGTAAATTTCCTCCAAACTTCACTGCCAACTTCCTCCAAACCTCACTGCAAACTTCCTCCAAACTTCACTGTAAACTTCCTCCAAACTTCACTGCAAGCTTCCTCCAAACTTCACTGTAAACCTCCTGCAAACCTCACTGCAAGCTTCCTCCAAACTTCACAGCAAACTTCCTCCAAACCTCACTGCAAACTTTCTCTAAACTTCACTGTAAACGTCCTCCAAACTTCACTGCAAACTTCCTCCAAACTTCACTGCAAACTTCCTCCAAACTTCACTGTAAACGTCCTCCAAACTTCACTGCAAACTTCCTCCAAACTTCACGTAAACCTCCTGCAAACCTCACTGCAACCTTCCTCCAAACTTCAAAGCACACTTCCTCCAAACTTCACTGTAAACTTCCTATAAACTTCACTGCAAACTTTCTCTAAACTTCACTGGAAACCTCCTCCAAACTTTACTGTAAACTTCCTCCAAACTTCACTGCAAACTTCCTCCAAACCTCACTGTAAATTTCCTCCAAACTTCACTGCCAACTTCCTCCAAACCTCACTGCAAACTTCCTCCAAACTTCACTGTAAACTTCCTCCAAACTTCACTGCAAACATCCTCCAAACTTCACTGTAAACCTCCTGCAAACCTCACTGCAAACTTCCTCCAAACTTCACAGCAAACTTCCTCCAAACCTCACTGCAAACTTTCTCTAAACTTCACTTGAAACGTCCTCCAAACTTCACTGCAAACTTCCTCCAAACTTCACTGTAAACCTCCTGCAAACTCACTGCAAACATCCTCCAAACTTCACTGCAAACTTCCTCCAAACTTCACTGTAAACTTCCAATAAACTTCACTGCAAACTTCCTCCAAACTTCACTGCAAACTTCCTCCAAACTTCACTGCAAACTTCCTCCAAACCTCACTGCAAACTTCCTACAAACTTCACTGTAAACGTCCTCCAAACTTCACTGGAAACTTCATCCAAACCTCACTGTAAACGTCCTCCAAACTTCACCAAAATTTGCTCCAAATTTCACTGTAAACTTGCTCCAAACTTCACTGCCAACTTCCTCCAAAATTCACTGTAAACGCCCTCCAAACTTCACTGCAAACTTCCTTCAAACTTCACTAAAACCTCCTCAAAACTTCACTGTAAACCTCCTGCAAACCTCACTGCAAACTTCCTCCAAACTTCACTGTAAACTTGCTCAAAAC
Organism: Stegostoma tigrinum; assembly: GCF_030684315.1. Lineage (NCBI taxonomy): Eukaryota > Metazoa > Chordata > Chondrichthyes > Orectolobiformes > Stegostomatidae > Stegostoma > Stegostoma tigrinum. The sequence goes on along the minus strand of NW_026728110.1, from coordinate 579,203 downwards.
GTCAACTGCAAACTTCCTCTAAAAGGCACTGTAAAATTCCTCCAAACGTCACTGCAAATTTCCTCAAAACTTCACTGTAAACCTCCTCCAAACTTCACTGCAAAATTCCTCTAAACCTCACTGCAAACTTCCTACAAACCTCACTACAAACCTCCCTCAAACTTCACCGTAAACTTCCACCAAACCTCACTTTAAACTTGCTCCAAACTTCACCAAAGCTTCCGCCAAAACTCAGTGTAAATTTCCTCCAATCTTCACTGCAAACTTAATCCAAACTTCACTAAAATTTCCTCCAAACTTCACTGCAAACTTCCTCCAAACTTAACTGCAAACATCCTCCAAACACACTGTAAATTTCCTCCAAAATTCACTGCAAACTTCCTCCAATCTTCACTGTAAACTTCCTACAAACTTCAATGTAAACTTCCTCCAAACTTCACTGCAAACATCCTCAAAACTTCACTAAAACCTCCTCCAAACTCCAGTGTAAACTTCCTCCAAACTTCACTGCAAACCTCCTCCAAACTTCTGTGTAAACGTCCTCCAAACTTCATTGCAAACTTCTTCCAAACCTCACTGAAAACTTTTCCAAACTTCACTGCAAACGTCCTCCAAACTTCACTGCAAACTTCCACCAAACTTCACTAAACCTTTCTCCAAACTTCACTGCAAACATCCTCCAAACTTCACTGCAAACTTCCTCCAAACGTCACTGCAAACTTCCTCCAAACAACTCTGCAAACTTCCTCCAAACCTCACTGTAAACTTCCTACAAGCTTCACTGTAAACCTCCTACAAACTTTACAGTAAACTTCGTACAAACTTCAGTGTAAACATCCTCCAAACTTCACTGCAAACATTCTCCAAACTTCACTGCAAACATCCTCCAAACTTCACTGCAAACTTCCTCCAAACATCAGTGTAAACTTCCTCCAAACTTCACTACAAACTTCCTCCAAACCTCACTGCAAACTTCCTCCAAACTTCACTGCAAATATCGACCAAACTTCACTGTAAACTTCCTCCAAACCTCACTGTAAACTTCCTCCAAACTTCACTAAAACTTCCCCCAAACTTCACTATAAACTTACTCCAAACTTCAGTGCAAATTTCCTCCAAACTTCACTATAAACTTCCTCCAAACTTCACTGCAAACTTCCTCGAAACTTCACTAAACCTTCCACCAACCTTCACTAAACCTTCCTCCAAACTTCAGTGCAAACGTACTCCAAACTTCACCGTAAACTTCCTCTAAACTTCACTAAAACTTCCTCCGAACTTAACTGTAAACTTCCTCCAAACCTCACTGCAAACTTCCTCCAAACTTAACTGTAAACTTCCTCAAAAAATCACAAAAGCTTCCTCCAAACTTCACTGTAAACTTCCTCCAAACTTCACTGCAAACTTCCTCCAAACCTCACTGTAAATTTCATCCAAACTTCAATGCCATCTTCCTCCAAACCTCACTGCAAACATCCTCCAAACTTGACTGTAAACCTCCTGCAAACCTCACTGCAAACGTCCTCCAAACTTCACTGCAAACTTCCTCCAAACTTCACTGTAAACGTCCTCCAAACTTCACTGCAAACTTCCTCCAAACTTCACGTAAACCTCCTGCAAACCTCACTGCAAACTTCCTCCAAACTTCAAAGCAAACTTCCTCCAAACTTCACTGTAAACTTCCTATAAACTTCGCTGCAAACTTCCTACAAACCTCACTGTAAACCTCCTCCAAACTTTACTGCAAACGTCCTCCAAACCTCACTGTAAACTTCCTCCAAACTTCACTGCAAGCTTCCTCCAAACTTCACTGTAAACCTCCTGCAAACCTCACTGCAAGCTTCCTCCAAACTTCACAGCAAACTTCCTCCAAACCTCACTGCAAACTTTCTCTAAACTTCACTGTAAACGTCCTCCAAACTTCACTGCAAACTTCCTCCAAACTTCACTGCAAACTTCCTCCAAACTTCACTGTAAACGTCCTCCAAACTTCACTGCCAACTTCCTCCAAACCTCACTGCAAACTTCCTCCAAACTTCACTGTAAACTTCCTCCAAACTTCACTGCAAGCTTCCTCCAAACTTCACTGTAAACCTCCTGCAAACCTCACTGCAAGCTTCCTCCAAACTTCACTGCAAACTTCCTCCAAACCTCACTGCAAACTTTCTCTAAACTTCACTGTAAACGTCCTCCAAACTTCACTGCAAACTTCCTCCAAACTTCACTGCAAACTTCCTCCAAACTTCACTGTAAACGTCCTCCAAACTTCACTGCAAACTTCCTCCAAACTTCACGTAAACCTCCTGCAAACCTCACTGCAACCTTCCTCCCAACTTCAAAGCAAACTTCCTCCAAACTTCACTGTAAACTTCCTATAAACTTCACTGCAAACTTTCTCTAAACTTCACTGGAAACGTCCTCCAAACTTTACTGTAAACTTCCTCCAAACTTCACTGCAAACTTCCTCCAAACCTCACTGTAAATTTCCTCCAAACTTCACTGCCAACTTCCTCCAAACCTCACTGCAAACTTCCTCCAAACTTCACTGTAAACTTCCTCCAAACTTCACTGCAAACATCCTCCAAACTTCACTGTAAACCTCCTGCAAACCTCACTGCAAACTTCCTCCAAACTTCACAGCAAACTTCCTCCAAACCTCACTGCAAACTTTCTCTAAACTTCACTGGAAACGTCCTCCAAACTTCACTGCAAACTTCCTCCAAACTTCACTGTAAACCTCCTGCAAACTCACTGCAAACATCCTCCAAACTTCACTGCAAACTTCCTCCAAACTTCACTGTAAACTTCCAATAAACGTCACTGCAAACTTCCTCCAAACTTCACTGCAAACTTCCTCCAAACTTCACTGCAAACTTCCTCCAAACCTCACTGCAATCTTCCTACAAACTTCACTGTAAACGTCCTCCAAACTTCACTGGAAACTTCTTCCTAACCTCACTGTAAACGTCCTCCAAACTTCACCAAAATTTGCTCCAAATTTCACTGTAAACTTGCTCCAAACTTCACTGCCAACTTCCTCCAAACTTCACTGTAAACGTCCTCCAAACTTCACCGCAAACTTCCTTCAAACTTCACTAAAACCTCCTCAAAACTTCACTGTAAACCTCCTGCAAACCTCACTGCAAACTTCCTCCAAACTTCACTGTAAACTTGCTCAAAACGTCAACTGCAAACTTCCTCTAAAAGGCACTGTAAAATTCCTCCAAACGTCACTGCAAACTTCCTCAAAACTTCACTGTAAACCTCCTCCAAACTTCACTGCAAAATTCCTCTAAACCTCACTGCAAACTTCCTACAAACCTCACTACAAACCTCCCTCAAACTTCACTGTAAACTTCCACCAAACCTCACTTTAAACTTGCTCCAAACTTCGCCAAAGCTTCCCCCAAAACTCACTGTAAATTTCCTCCAATCTTCACTGCAAACTTAATCCAAACTTCACTAAAATTTCCTCCAAACTTCACTGCAAACTTCCTCCAAACTTCACTGTAAACTTCCTCCAAACTTAACTGCAAACATCCTCCAAACACACTGTAAATTTCCTCCAAAATTCACTGCAAACTTCCTCCAATCTTCACTGTAAACTTCCTACAAACTTCAATGTAAACTTCCTCCAAACTTCACTGCAAACATCCTCAAAACTTCACTAAAACCTCCTCCAAACTCCAGTGTAAACTTCCTCCAAACTTCACTGCAAGCTTCCTCCAAACTTCACTGTAACCCTCCTGCAAACCTCACTGCAAGCTTCCTCCAAACTTCACAGCAAACTTCCTCCAAACCTCACTGCAAACTTTCTCTAAACTTCACTGTAAACTTCCTCCAAACGTCACTGCAAACTTCCTCCAAACAACTCAGCAAACTTCCTCCAAACCTCACTGTAAACTTCCTACAAACTTCACTGTAAACCTCCTACAAACTTTACAGTAAACTTCGTACAAACTTCACTGTAAACTTCCTCCAAACGTCACTGCAAACATTCTCCAAACTTCACTGCAAACATCCTCCAAACTTCACTGCAAACTTCCTCCAAACGTCAGTGTAAACTTCCTCCAAACTTCACTACAAACTTCCTCCAAACCTCACTGCAAACTTCCTCCAAACTTCACTGCAAATATCGACCAAACTTCACTGTAAACTTCCTCCAAACCTCACTGTAAACTTCCTCCAAACTTCACTAAAACTTCCCCCAAACTTCACTATAAACTTACTCCAAACTTCAGTGCAAACTTCGTCCAAACTTCACTATAAACTTCCTCCAAACTTCACTGCAAACTTCCTCGAAACTTCACTAAACCTTCCACCAACCTTCACTAAACCTTCCTCCAAACTTCAGTGCAAACGTACTCCAAACTTCACCGTAAACTTCCTCTAAACTTCACTAAAACTTCCTCCGAACTTCACTGTAAACTTCCTCCAAACCTCACTGCAAACTTCCTCCAAACTTAACTGTAAACTTCCTCAAAAAATCACAAAAGCTTCCTCCAAACTTCACTGTAAACTTCCTCCAAACTTCACTGCAAACTTCCTCCAAACCTCACTGTAAATTTCATCCAAACTTCAATGCCATCTTCCTCCAAACCTCACTGCAAACATCCTCCAAACTTGACTGTAAACCTCCTGCAAACCTCACTGCAAACGTCCTCCAAACTTCACTGCAAACTTCCTCCAAACTTCACTGTAAACGTCCTCCAAACTTCACTGCAAACTTCCTCCAAACTTCACGTAAACCTCCTGCAAACCTCACTGCAAACTTCCTCCAAACTTCAAAGCAAACTTCCTCCAAACTTCACTGTAAACTTCCTATAAACTTCGCTGCAAACTTCCTACAAACCTCACTGTAAACCTCCTCCAAACTTTACTGCAAACGTCACCCAAACCTCACTGTAAATTTCCTCCAAACTTCACTGCCAACTTCCTCCAAACCTTACTGCAAACTTCCTCCAAACTTCACTGTAAACTTCCTCCAAACTTCACTGCAAGCTTCCTCCAAACTTCACTGTAAACCTCCTGCAAACCTCACTGCAAGCTTCCTCCAAACTTCACAGCAAACTTCTTCCAAACCTCACTGCAAACTTTCTCTAAACTTCACTGTAAACGTCCTCCAAACTTCACTGCAAACTTCCTCCAAACTTCACTGCAAACTTCCTCCAAACTTCACTGTAAACGTCCTCCAAACTTCACTGCCAAATTCCTCCAAACCTCACTGCAAACTTCCTCCAAACTTCACTGTAAACTTCCTCCAAACTTCACTGCAAGCTTCCTCCAAACTTCACTGTAAACCTCCTGCAAACCTCACTGCAAGCTTCCTCCAAACTTCACAGCAAACTTCCTCCAAACCTCACTGCAAACTTTCTCTAAACTTCACTGTAAACGTCCTCCAAACTTCACTGCAAACTTCCTCCAAACTTCACTGCAAACTTCCTCCAAACTTCACTGTAAACGTCCTCCAAACTTCACTGCAAACTTCCTCCAAACTTCACGTAAACCTCCTGCAAACCTCACTGCAACCTTCCTCCCAACTTCAAAGCAAACTTCCTCCAAACTTCACTGTAAACTTCCTATAAACTTCACTGCAAACTTTCTCTAAACTTCACTGGAAACGTCCTCCAAACTTTACTGTAAACTTCCTCCAAACTTCACTGCAAACTTCCTCCAAACCTCACTGTAAATTTCCTCCAAACTTCACTGCCAACTTCCTCCAAACCTCACTGCAAACTTCCTCCAAACTTCACTGTAAACTTCCTCCAAACTTCACTGCAAACATCCTCCAAACTTCACTGTAAACCTCCTGCAAACCTCACTGCAAACTTCCTCCAAACTTCACAGCAAACTTCCTCCAAACCTCACTGCAAACTTTCTCTAAACTTCACTGGAAACGTCCTCCAAACTTCACTGCAAACTTCCTCCAAACTTCACTGTAAACCTCCTGCAAACTCACTGCAAACATCCTCCAAACTTCACTGCAAACTTCCTCCAAACTTCACTGTAAACTTCCAATAAACGTCACTGCAAACTTCCTCCAAACTTCACTGCAAACTTCCTCCAAACTTCACTGCAAACTTCCTCCAAACCTCACTGCAATCTTCCTACAAACTTCACTGTAAACGTCCTCCAAACTTCACTGGAAACTTCTTCCTAACCTCACTGTAAACGTCCTCCAAACTTCACCAAAATTTGCTCCAAATTTCACTGTAAACTTGCTCCAAACTTCACTGCCAACTTCCTCCAAACTTCACTGTAAACGTCCTCCAAACTTCACCGCAAACTTCCTTCAAACTTCACTAAAACCTCCTCAAAACTTCACTGTAAACCTCCTGCAAACCTCACTGCAAACTTCCTCCAAACTTCACTGTAAACTTGCTCAAAACGTCAACTGCAAACTTCCTCTAAAAGGCACTGTAAAATTCCTCCAAACGTCACTGCAAACTTCCTCAAAACTTCACTGTAAACCTCCTCCAAACTTCACTGCAAAATTCCTCTAAACCTCACTGCAAACTTCCTACAAACCTCACTACAAACCTCCCTCAAACTTCACTGTAAACTTCCACCAAACCTCACTTTAAACTTGCTCCAAACTTCGCCAAAGCTTCCCCCAAAACTCACTGTAAATTTCCTCCAATCTTCACTGCAAACTTAATCCAAACTTCACTAAAATTTCCTCCAAACTTCACTGCAAACTTCCTCCAAACTTCACTGTAAACTTCCTCCAAACTTAACTGCAAACATCCTCCAAACACACTGTAAATTTCCTCCAAAATTCACTGCAAACTTCCTCCAATCTTCACTGTAAACTTCCTACAAACTTCAATGTAAACTTCCTCCAAACTTCACTGCAAACATCCTCAAAACTTCACTAAAACCTCCTCCAAACTCCAGTGTAAACTTCCTCCAAACTTCACTGCAAGCTTCCTCCAAACTTCACTGTAACCCTCCTGCAAACCTCACTGCAAGCTTCCTCCAAACTTCACAGCAAACTTCCTCCAAACCTCACTGCAAACTTTCTCTAAACTTCACTGTAAACTTCCTCCAAACGTCACTGCAAACTTCCTCCAAACAACTCAGCAAACTTCCTCCAAACCTCACTGTAAACTTCCTACAAACTTCACTGTAAACCTCCTACAAACTTTACAGTAAACTTCGTACAAACTTCACTGTAAACTTCCTCCAAACGTCACTGCAAACATTCTCCAAACTTCACTGCAAACATCCTCCAAACTTCACTGCAAACTTCCTCCAAACGTCAGTGTAAACTTCCTCCAAACTTCACTACAAACTTCCTCCAAACCTCACTGCAAACTTCCTCCAAACTTCACTGCAAATATCGACCAAACTTCACTGTAAACTTCCTCCAAACCTCACTGTAAACTTCCTCCAAACTTCACTAAAACTTCCCCCAAACTTCACTATAAACTTACTCCAAACTTCAGTGCAAACTTCGTCCAAACTTCACTATAAACTTCCTCCAAACTTCACTGCAAACTTCCTCGAAACTTCACTAAACCTTCCACCAACCTTCACTAAACCTTCCTCCAAACTTCAGTGCAAACGTACTCCAAACTTCACCGTAAACTTCCTCTAAACTTCACTAAAACTTCCTCCGAACTTCACTGTAAACTTCCTCCAAACCTCACTGCAAACTTCCTCCAAACTTAACTGTAAACTTCCTCAAAAAATCACAAAAGCTTCCTCCAAACTTCACTGTAAACTTCCTCCAAACTTCACTGCAAACTTCCTCCAAACCTCACTGTAAATTTCATCCAAACTTCAATGCCATCTTCCTCCAAACCTCACTGCAAACATCCTCCAAACTTGACTGTAAACCTCCTGCAAACCTCACTGCAAACGTCCTCCAAACTTCACTGCAAACTTCCTCCAAACTTCACTGTAAACGTCCTCCAAACTTCACTGCAAACTTCCTCCAAACTTCACGTAAACCTCCTGCAAACCTCACTGCAAACTTCCTCCAAACTTCAAAGCAAACTTCCTCCAAACTTCACTGTAAACTTCCTATAAACTTCGCTGCAAACTTCCTACAAACCTCACTGTAAACCTCCTCCAAACTTTACTGCAAACGTCACCCAAACCTCACTGTAAATTTCCTCCAAACTTCACTGCCAACTTCCTCCAAACCTCACTGCAAACTTCCTCCAAACTTCACTGTAAACTTCCTCCAAACTTCACTGCAAGCTTCCTCCAAACTTCACTGTAAACCTCCTGCAAACCTCACTGCAAGCTTCCTCCAAACTTCACAGCAAACTTCTTCCAAACCTCACTGCAAACTTTCTCTAAACTTCACTGTAAACGTCCTCCAAACTTCACTGCAAACTTCCTCCAAACTTCACTGCAAACTTCCTCCAAACTTCACTGTAAACGTCCTCCAAACTTCACTGCCAACTTCCTCCAAACCTCACTGCAAACTTCCTCCAAACTTCACTGTAAACTTCCTCCAAACTTCACTGCAAGCTTCCTCCAAACTTCACTGTAAACCTCCTGCAAACCTCACTGCAAGCTTCCTCCAAACTTCACAGCAAACTTCCTCCAAACCTCACTGCAAACTTTCTCTAAACTTCACTGTAAACGTCCTCCAAACTTCACTGCAAACTTCCTCCAAACTTCACTGCAAACTTCCTCCAAACTTCACTGTAAACGTCCTCCAAACTTCACTGCAAACTTCCTCCAAACTTCACGTAAACCTCCTGCAAACCTCACTGCAACCTTCCTCCCAACTTCAAAGCAAACTTCCTCCAAACTTCACTGTAAACTTCCTATAAACTTCACTGCAAACTTTCTCTAAACTTCACTGGAAACGTCCTCCAAACTTTACTGTAAACTTCCTCCAAACTTCACTGCAAACTTCCTCCAAACCTCACTGTAAATTTCCTCCAAACTTCACTGCCAACTTCCTCCAAACCTCACTGCAAACTTCCTCCAAACTTCACTGTAAACTTCCTCCAAACTTCACTGCAAACATCCTCCAAACTTCACTGTAAACCTCCTGCAAACCTCACTGCAAACTTCCTCCAAACTTCACAGCAAACTTCCTCCAAACCTCACTGCAAACTTTCTCTAAACTTCACTGGAAACGTCCTCCAAACTTCACTGCAAACTTCCTCCAAACTTCACTGTAAACCTCCTGCAAACTCACTGCAAACATCCTCCAAACTTCACTGCAAACTTCCTCCAAACTTCACTGTAAACTTCCAATAAACGTCACTGCAAACTTCCTCCAAACTTCACTGCAAACTTCCTCCAAACTTCACTGCAAACTTCCTCCAAACCTCACTGCAATCTTCCTACAAACTTCACTGTAAACGTCCTCCAAACTTCACTGGAAACTTCTTCCTAACCTCACTGTAAACGTCCTCCAAACTTCACCAAAATTTGCTCCAAATTTCACTGTAAACTTGCTCCAAACTTCACTGCCAACTTCTTCCAAACTTCACTGTAAACGTCCTCCAAACTTCACCGCAAACTTCCTTCAAACTTCACTAAAACCTCCTCAAAACTTCACTGTAAACCTCCTGCAAACCTCACTGCAAACTTCCTCCAAACTTCACTGTAAACTTGCTCAAAACGTCAACTGCAAACTTCCTCCAAACAACTCAGCAAACTTCCTCCAAACCTCACTGTAAACTTCCTACAAACTTCACTGTAAACCTCCTACAAACTTTACAGTAAACTTCGTACAAACTTCACTGTAAACTTCCTCCAAACGTCACTGCAAACATTCTCCAAACTTCACTGCAAACATCCTCCAAACTTCACTGCAAACTTCCTCCAAACGTCAGTGTAAACTTCCTCCAAACTTCACTACAAACTTCCTCCAAACCTCACTGCAAACTTCCTCCAAACTTCACTGCAAATATCGACCAAACTTCACTGTAAACTTCCTCCAAACCTCACTGTAAACTTCCTCCAAACTTCACTAAAACTTCCCCCAAACTTCACTATAAACTTACTCCAAACTTCAGTGCAAACTTCGTCCAAACTTCACTATAAACTTCCTCCAAACTTCACTGCAAACTTCCTCGAAACTTCACTAAACCTTCCACCAACCTTCACTAAACCTTCCTCCAAACTTCAGTGCAAACGTACTCCAAACTTCACCGTAAACTTCCTCTAAACTTCACTAAAACTTCCTCCGAACTTCACTGTAAACTTCCTCCAAACCTCACTGCAAACTTCCTCCAAACTTAACTGTAAACTTCCTCAAAAAATCACAAAAGCTTCCTCCAAACTTCACTGTAAACTTCCTCCAAACTTCACTGCAAACTTCCTCCAAACCTCACTGTAAATTTCATCCAAACTTCAATGCCATCTTCCTCCAAACCTCACTGCAAACATCCTCCAAACTTGACTGTAAACCTCCTGCAAACCTCACTGCAAACGTCCTCCAAACTTCACTGCAAACTTCCTCCAAACTTCACTGTAAACGTCCTCCAAACTTCACTGCAAACTTCCTCCAAACTTCACGTAAACCTCCTGCAAACCTCACTGCAAACTTCCTCCAAACTTCAAAGCAAACTTCCTCCAAACTTCACTGTAAACTTCCTATAAACTTCGCTGCAAACTTCCTACAAACCTCACTGTAAACCTCCTCCAAACTTTACTGCAAACGTCACCCAAACCTCACTGTAAATTTCCTCCAAACTTCACTGCCAACTTCCTCCAAACCTCACTGCAAACTTCCTCCAAACTTCACTGTAAACTTCCTCCAAACTTCACTGCAAGCTTCCTCCAAACTTCACTGTAAACCTCCTGCAAACCTCACTGCAAGCTTCCTCCAAACTTCACAGCAAACTTCTTCCAAACCTCACTGCAAACTTTCTCTAAACTTCACTGTAAACGTCCTCCAAACTTCACTGCAAACTTCCTCCAAACTTCACTGCAAACTTCCTCCAAACTTCACTGTAAACGTCCTCCAAACTTCACTGCCAACTTCCTCCAAACCTCACTGCAAACTTCCTCCAAACTTCACTGTAAACTTCCTCCAAACTTCACTGCAAGCTTCCTCCAAACTTCACTGTAAACCTCCTGCAAACCTCACTGCAAGCTTCCTCCAAACTTCACAGCAAACTTCCTCCAAACCTCACTGCAAACTTTCTCTAAACTTCACTGTAAACGTCCTCCAAACTTCACTGCAAACTTCCTCCAAACTTCACTGCAAACTTCCTCCAAACTTCACTGTAAACGTCCTCCAAACTTCACTGCAAACTTCCTCCAAACTTCACGTAAACCTCCTGCAAACCTCACTGCAACCTTCCTCCCAACTTCAAAGCAAACTTCCTCCAAACTTCACTGTAAACTTCCTATAAACTTCACTGCAAACTTTCTCTAAACTTCACTGGAAACGTCCTCCAAACTTTACTGTAAACTTCCTCCAAACTTCACTGCAAACTTCCTCCAAACCTCACTGTAAATTTCCTCCAAACTTCACTGCCAACTTCCTCCAAACCTCACTGCAAACTTCCTCCAAACTTCACTGTAAACTTCCTCCAAACTTCACTGCAAACATCCTCCAAACTTCACTGTAAACCTCCTGCAAACCTCACTGCAAACTTCCTCCAAACTTCACAGCAAACTTCCTCCAAACCTCACTGCAAACTTTCTCTAAACTTCACTGGAAACGTCCTCCAAACTTCACTGCAAACTTCCTCCAAACTTCACTGTAAACCTCCTGCAAACTCACTGCAAACATCCTCCAAACTTCACTGCAAACTTCCTCCAAACTTCACTGTAAACTTCCAATAAACGTCACTGCAAACTTCCTCCAAACTTCACTGCAAACTTCCTCCAAACTTCACTGCAAACTTCCTCCAAACCTCACTGCAATCTTCCTACAAACTTCACTGTAAACGTCCTCCAAACTTCACTGGAAACTTCTTCCTAACCTCACTGTAAACGTCCTCCAAACTTCACCAAAATTTGCTCCAAATTTCACTGTAAACTTGCTCCAAACTTCACTGCCAACTTCCTCCAAACTTCACTGTAAACGTCCTCCAAACTTCACCGCAAACTTCCTTCAAACTTCACTAAAACCTCCTCAAAACTTCACTGTAAACCTCCTGCAAACCTCACTGCAAACTTCCTCCAAACTTCACTGTAAACTTGCTCAAAACGTCAACTGCAAACTTCCTCTAAAAGGCACTGTAAAATTCCTCCAAACGTCACTGCAAACTTCCTCAAAACTTCACTGTAAACCTCCTCCAAACTTCACTGCAAAATTCCTCTAAACCTCACTGCAAACTTCCTACAAACCTCACTACAAACCTCCCTCAAACTTCACTGTAAACTTCCACCAAACCTCACTTTAAACTTGCTCCAAACTTCGCCAAAGCTTCCCCCAAAACTCACTGTAAATTTCCTCCAATCTTCACTGCAAACTTAATCCAAACTTCACTAAAATTTCCTCCAAACTTCACTGCAAACTTCCTCCAAACTTCACTGTAAACTTCCTCCAAACTTAACTGCAAACATCCTCCAAACACACTGTAAATTTCCTCCAAAATTCACTGCAAACTTCCTCCAATCTTCACTGTAAACTTCCTACAAACTTCAATGTAAACTTCCTCCAAACTTCACTGCAAACATCCTCAAAACGTCACTAAAACCTCCTCCAAACTCCAGTGTAAACTTCCTCCAAACTTCACTGCAAGCTTCCTCCAAACTTCACTGTAACCCTCCTGCAAACCTCACTGCAAGCTTCCTCCAAACTTCACAGCAAACTTCCTCCAAACCTCACTGCAAACTTTCTCTAAACTTCACTGTAAACTTCCTCCAAACGTCACTGCAAACTTCCTCCAAACAACTCAGCAAACTTCCTCCAAACCTCACTGTAAACTTCCTACAAACTTCACTGTAAACCTCCTACAAACTTTACAGTAAACTTCGTACAAACTTCACTGTAAACTTCCTCCAAACGTCACTGCAAACATTCTCCAAACTTCACTGCAAACATCCTCCAAACTTCACTGCAAACTTCCTCCAAACGTCAGTGTAAACTTCCTCCAAACTTCACTACAAACTTCCTCCAAACCTCACTGCAAACTTCCTCCAAACTTCACTGCAAATATCGACCAAACTTCACTGTAAACTTCCTCCAAACCTCACTGTAAACTTCCTCCAAACTTCACTAAAACTTCCCCCAAACTTCACTATAAACTTACTCCAAACTTCAGTGCAAACTTCCTCCAAACTTCACTATAAACTTCCTCCAAACTTCACTGCAAACTTCCTCGAAACTTCACTAAACCTTCCACCAACCTTCACTAAACCTTCCTCCAAACTTCAGTGCAAACGTACTCCAAACTTCACCGTAAACTTCCTCTAAACTTCACTAAAACTTCCTCCGAACTTCACTGTAAACTTCCTCCAAACCTCACTGCAAACTTCCTCCAAACTTAACTGTAAACTTCCTCAAAAAATCACAAAAGCTTCCTCCAAACTTCACTGTAAACTTCCTCCAAACTTCACTGCAAACTTCCTCCAAACCTCACTGTAAATTTCATCCAAACTTCAATGCCATCTTCCTCCAAACCTCACTGCAAACATCCTCCAAACTTGACTGTAAACCTCCTGCAAACCTCACTGCAAACGTCCTCCAAACTTCACTGCAAACTTCCTCCAAACTTCACTGTAAACGTCCTCCAAACTTCACTGCAAACTTCCTCCAAACTTCACGTAAACCTCCTGCAAACCTCACTGCAAACTTCCTCCAAACTTCAAAGCAAACTTCCTCCAAACTTCACTGTAAACTTCCTATAAACTTCGCTGCAAACTTCCCACAAACCTCACTGTAAACCTCCTCCAAACTTTACTGCAAACGTCCTCCAAACCTCACTGTAAATTTCCTCCAAACTTCACTGCCAACTTCCTCCAAACCTCACTGCAAACTTCCTCCAAACTTCACTGTAAACTTCCTCCAAACTTCACTGCAAGCTTCCTCCAAACTTCACTGTAAACCTCCTGCAAACCTCACTGCAAGCTTCCTCCAAACTTCACAGCAAACTTCCTCCAAACCTCACTGCAAACTTTCTCTAAACTTCACTGTAAACGTCCTCCAAACTTCACTGCAAACTTCCTCCAAACTTCACTGCAAACTTCCTCCAAACTTCACTGTAAACGTCCTCCAAACTTCACTGCCAACTTCCTCCAAACCTCACTGCAAACTTCCTCCAAACTTCACTGTAAACTTCCTCCAAACTTCACTGCAAGCTTCCTCCAAACTTCACTGTAAACCTCCTGCAAACCTCACTGCAAGCTTCCTCCAAACTTCACAGAAAACTTCCTCCAAACCTCACTGCAAACTTTCTCTAAACTTCACTGTAAACGTCCTCCAAACTTCACTGCAAACTTCCTCCAAACTTCACTGCAAACTTCCTCCAAACTTCACTGTAAACGTCCTCCAAACTTCACTGCAAACTTCCTCCAAACCTCACTGCAAACTTTCTCTAAACTTCACTGTAAACGTCCTCCAAACTTCACTGCAAACTTCCTCCAAACTTCACTGCAAACTTCCTCCAAACTTCACTGTAAACGTCCTCCAAACTTCACTGCAAACTTCCTCCAAACTTCACGTAAACCTCCTGCAAACCTCACTGCAACCTTCCTCCCAACTTCAAAGCAAACTTCCTCCAAACTTCACTGTAAACTTCCTATAAACTTCACTGCAAACTTCCTACAAACCTCACTGTAAACCTCCTCCAAACTTTACTGTAAACTTCCTCCAAACTTCACTGCAAACTTCCTCCAAACCTCACTGTAAATTTCCTCCAAACTTCACTGCCAACTTCCTCCAAACCTCACTGCAAACTTCCTCCAAACTTCACTGTAAACTTCCTCCAAACTTCACTGCAAACATCCTCCAAACTTCACTGTAAACCTCCTGCAAACCTCACTGCAAACTTCCTCCAAACTTCACAGCAAACTTCCTCCAAACCTCACTGCAAACTTTCTCTAAACTTCACTGGAAACGTCCTCCAAACTTCACTGCAAACTTCCTCCAAACTTCACTGTAAACCCCCTGCAAACTCACTGCAAACATCCTCCAAACTTCACTGCAAACTTCCTCCAAACTTCACTGTAAACTTCCAATAAACGTCACTGCAAACTTCCTCCAAACTTCACTGCAAACTTCCTCCAAACTTCACTGCAAACTTCCTCCAAACCTCACTGCAATCTTCCTACAAACTTCACTGTAAACGTCCTCCAAACTTCACTGGAAACTTCTTCCTAACCTCACTGTAAACGTCCTCCAAACTTCACCAAAATTTTCTCCAAATTTCACTGTAAACTTGCTCCAAACTTCACTGCCAACTTCCTTCAAACTTCACTGTAAAAGTCCTCCAAACTTCACTGCAAACTTCCTTCAAACTTCACTAAAACCTCCTCAAAACTTCACTGTAAACCTCCTGCAAACCTCACTGCAAACTTCCTCCAAACTTCACTGTAAACTTGCTCAAAACGTCAACTGCAAACTTCCTCTAAAAGGCACTGTAAAATTCCTCCAAACGTCACTGCAAACTTCCTCAAAACTTCACTGTAAACCTCCTCCAAACTTCACTGCAAAATTCCTCTAAACCTCACTGCAAACTTCCTACAAACCTCACTACAAACCTCCCTCAAACTTCACTGTAAACTTCCACCAAACCTCACTTTAAACTTGCTCCAAACTTCGCCAAAGCTTCCGCCAAAACTCACTGTAAATTTCCTCCAATCTTCACTGCAAACTTTATCCAAACTTCACTAAAATTTCCTCCAAACTTCACTGCAAACTTCCTCCAAACTTCACTGTAAACTTCCTCCAAACTTAACTGCAAACATCCTCCAAACACACTGTAAATTTCCTCCAAAATTCACTGCAAACTTCCTCCAATCTTCACTGTAAACTTCCTACAAACTTCAATGTAAACTTCCTCCAAACTTCACTGCAAACATCCTCAAAACTTCACTAAAACCTCCTCCAAACTCCAGTGTAAACTTCCTCCAAACTTCACTGCAAGCTTCCTCCAAACTTCACTGTAACCCTCCTGCAAACCTCACTGCAAGCTTCCTCCAAACTTCACAGCAAACTTCCTCCAAACCTCACTGCAAACTTTCTCTAAACTTCACTGTAAACTTCCTCCAAACGTCACTGCAAACTTCCTCCAAACAACTCAGCAAACTTCCTCCAAACCTCACTGTAAACTTCCTACAAACTTCACTGTAAACCTCCTACAAACTTTACAGTAAACTTCGTACAAACTTCACTGTAAACTTCCTCCAAACGTCACTGCAAACATTCTCCAAACTTCACTGCAAACATCCTCCAAACTTCACTGCAAACTTCCTCCAAACGTCAGTGTAAACTTCCTCCAAACTTCACTACAAACTTCCTCCAAACCTCACTGCAAACTTCCTCCAAACTTCACTGCAAATATCGACCAAACTTCACTGTAAACTTCCTCCAAACCTCACTGTAAACTTCCTCCAAACTTCACTAAAACTTCCCCCAAACTTCACTATAAACTTACTCCAAACTTCAGTGCAAACTTCCTCCAAACTTCACTATAAACTTCCTCCAAACTTCACTGCAAACTTCCTCGAAACTTCACTAAACCTTCCACCAACCTTCACTAAAGCTTCCTCCAAACTTCAGTGCAAACGTACTCCAAACTTCACCGTAAACTTCCTCTAAACTTCACTAAAACTTCCTCCGAACTTCACTGTAAACTTCCTCCAAACCTCACTGCAAACTTCCTCCAAACTTAACTGTAAACTTCCTCAAAAAATCACAAAAGCTTCCTCCAAACTTCACTGTAAACTTCCTCCAAACTTCACTGCAAACTTCCTCCAAACCTCACTGTAAATTTCATCCAAACTTCAATGCCATCTTCCTCCAAACCTCACTGCAAACATCCTCCAAACTTGACTGTAAACCTCCTGCAAACCTCACTGCAAACGTCCTCCAAACTTCACTGCCAACTTCCTCCAAACCTCACTGCAAACTTCCTCCAAACTTCACTGTAAACTTCCTCCAAACTTCACTGCAAACATCCTCCAAACTTCACTGTAAACCTCCTGCAAACCTCACTGCAAACTTCCTCCAAACTTCACAGCAAACTTCCTCCAAACCTCACTGCAAACTTTCTCTAAACTTCACTGGAAACGTCCTCCAAACTTCACTGCAAACTTCCTCCAAACTTCACTGTAAACCCCCTGCAAACTCACTGCAAACATCCTCCAAACTTCACTGCAAACTTCCTCCAAACTTCACTGTAAACTTCCAATAAACGTCACTGCAAACTTCCTCCAAACTTCACTGCAAACTTCCTCCAAACTTCACTGCAAACTTCCTCCAAACCTCACTGCAATCTTCCTACAAACTTCACTGTAAACGTCCTCCAAACTTCACTGGAAACTTCTTCCTAACCTCACTGTAAACGTCCTCCAAACTTCACCAAAATTTTCTCCAAATTTCACTGTAAACTTGCTCCAAACTTCACTGCCAACTTCCTCCAAACTTCACTGTAAAAGTCCTCCAAACTTCACTGCAAACTTCCTTCAAACTTCACTAAAACCTCCTCAAAACTTCACTGTAAACCTCCTGCAAACCTCACTGCAAACTTCCTCCAAACTTCACTGTAAACTTGCTCAAAACGTCAACTGCAAACTTCCTCTAAAAGGCACTGTAAAATTCCTCCAAACGTCACTGCAAACTTCCTCAAAACTTCACTGTAAACCTCCTCCAAACTTCACTGCAAAATTCCTCTAAACCTCACTGCAAACTTCCTACAAACCTCACTACAAACCTCCCTCAAACTTCACTGTAAACTTCCACCAAACCTCACTTTAAACTTGCTCCAAACTTCGCCAAAGCTTCCGCCAAAACTCACTGTAAATTTCCTCCAATCTTCACTGCAAACTTTATCCAAACTTCACTAAAATTTCCTCCAAACTTCACTGCAAACTTCCTCCAAACTTCACTGTAAACTTCCTCCAAACTTAACTGCAAACATCCTCCAAACACACTGTAAATTTCCTCCAAAATTCACTGCAAACTTCCTCCAATCTTCACTGTAAACTTCCTACAAACTTCAATGTAAACTTCCTCCAAACTTCACTGCAAACATCCTCAAAACTTCACTAAAACCTCCTCCAAACTCCAGTGTAAACTTCCTCCAAACTTCACTG
Source organism: Stegostoma tigrinum (assembly GCF_030684315.1). Taxonomy (NCBI): domain Eukaryota; kingdom Metazoa; phylum Chordata; class Chondrichthyes; order Orectolobiformes; family Stegostomatidae; genus Stegostoma; species Stegostoma tigrinum. The sequence continues at coordinate 561,011 of NW_026728110.1, read as the reverse complement.
CAAGCTTCCTCCAAACTTCACTGTAACCCTCCTGCAAACCTCACTGCAAGCTTCCTCCAAACTTCACAGCAAACTTCCTCCAAACCTCACTGCAAACTTTCTCTAAACTTCACTGTAAACTTCCTCCAAACGTCACTGCAAACTTCCTCCAAACAACTCAGCAAACTTCCTCCAAACCTCACTGTAAACTTCCTACAAACTTCACTGTAAACCTCCTACAAACTTTACAGTAAACTTCGTACAAACTTCACTGTAAACTTCCTCCAAACGTCACTGCAAACATTCTCCAAACTTCACTGCAAACATCCTCCAAACTTCACTGCAAACTTCCTCCAAACGTCAGTGTAAACTTCCTCCAAACTTCACTACAAACTTCCTCCAAACCTCACTGCAAACTTCCTCCAAACTTCACTGCAAATATCGACCAAACTTCACTGTAAACTTCCTCCAAACCTCACTGTAAACTTCCTCCAAACTTCACTAAAACTTCCCCCAAACTTCACTATAAACTTACTCCAAACTTCAGTGCAAACTTCCTCCAAACTTCACTATAAACTTCCTCCAAACTTCACTGCAAACTTCCTCGAAACTTCACTAAACCTTCCACCAACCTTCACTAAAGCTTCCTCCAAACTTCAGTGCAAACGTACTCCAAACTTCACCGTAAACTTCCTCTAAACTTCACTAAAACTTCCTCCGAACTTCACTGTAAACTTCCTCCAAACCTCACTGCAAACTTCCTCCAAACTTAACTGTAAACTTCCTCAAAAAATCACAAAAGCTTCCTCCAAACTTCACTGTAAACTTCCTCCAAACTTCACTGCAAACTTCCTCCAAACCTCACTGTAAATTTCATCCAAACTTCAATGCCATCTTCCTCCAAACCTCACTGCAAACATCCTCCAAACTTGACTGTAAACCTCCTGCAAACCTCACTGCAAACGTCCTCCAAACTTCACTGCAAACTTCCTCCAAACTTCACTGTAAACGTCCTCCAAACTTCACTGCAAACTTCCTCCAAACTTCACTGTAAACGTCCTCCAAACTTCACTGCAAACTTCCTCCAAACCTCACTGCAAACTTTCTCTAAACTTCACTGTAAACGTCCTCCAAACTTCACTGCAAACTTCCTCCAAACTTCACTGCAAACTTCCTCCAAACTTCACTGTAAACGTCCTCCAAACTTCACTGCAAACTTCCTCCAAACTTCACGTAAACCTCCTGCAAACCTCACTGCAACCTTCCTCCCAACTTCAAAGCAAACTTCCTCCAAACTTCACTGTAAACTTCCTATAAACTTCACTGCAAACTTCCTACAAACCTCACTGTAAACCTCCTCCAAACTTTACTGTAAACTTCCTCCAAACTTCACTGCAAACTTCCTCCAAACCTCACTGCAAACTTCCTCCAAACTTCACTGTAAACTTCCTCCAAACTTCACTGCAAGCTTCCTCCAAACTTCACTGTAAACCTCCTGCAAACCTCACTGCAAGCTTCCTCCAAACTTCACAGCAAACTTCCTCCAAACCTCACTGCAAACTTTCTCTAAACTTCACTGTAAACGTCCTCCAAACTTCACTGCAAACTTCCTCCAAACTTCACTGCAAACTTCCTCCAAACTTCACTGTAAACGTCCTCCAAACTTCACTGCCAACTTCCTCCAAACCTCACTGCAAACTTCCTCCAAACTTCACTGTAAACTTCCTCCAAACTTCACTGCAAGCTTCCTCCAAACTTCACTGTAAACCTCCTGCAAACCTCACTGCAAGCTTCCTCCAAACTTCACAGAAAACTTCCTCCAAACCTCACTGCAAACTTTCTCTAAACTTCACTGTAAACGTCCTCCAAACTTCACTGCAAACTTCCTCCAAACTTCACTGCAAACTTCCTCCAAACTTCACTGTAAACGTCCTCCAAACTTCACTGCAAACTTCCTCCAAACCTCACTGCAAACTTTCTCTAAACTTCACTGTAAACGTCCTCCAAACTTCACTGCAAACTTCCTCCAAACTTCACTGCAAACTTCCTCCAAACTTCACTGTAAACGTCCTCCAAACTTCACTGCAAACTTCCTCCAAACTTCACGTAAACCTCCTGCAAACCTCACTGCAACCTTCCTCCCAACTTCAAAGCAAACTTCCTCCAAACTTCACTGTAAACTTCCTATAAACTTCACTGCAAACTTCCTACAAACCTCACTGTAAACCTCCTCCAAACTTTACTGTAAACTTCCTCCAAATTCACTGCAAACTTCCTCCAAACCTCACTGTAAATTTCCTCCAAACTTCACTGCCAACTTCCTCCAAACCTCACTGCAAACTTCCTCCAAACTTCACTGTAAACTTCCTCCAAACTTCACTGCAAACATCCTCCAAACTTCACTGTAAACCTCCTGCAAACCTCACTGCAAACTTCCTCCAAACTTCACAGCAAACTTCCTCCAAACCTCACTGCAAACTTTCTCTAAACTTCACTGGAAACGTCCTCCAAACTTCACTGCAAACTTCCTCCAAACTTCACTGTAAACCCCCTGCAAACTCACTGCAAACATCCTCCAAACTTCACTGCAAACTTCCTCCAAACTTCACTGTAAACTTCCAATAAACGTCACTGCAAACTTCCTCCAAACTTCACTGCAAACTTCCTCCAAACTTCACTGCAAACTTCCTCCAAACCTCACTGCAATCTTCCTACAAACTTCACTGTAAACGTCCTCCAAACCTCACTGGAAACTTCATCCTAACCTCACTGTAAACGTCCTCCAAACTTCACCAAAATTTGCTCCAAATTTCACTGTAAACTTGCTCCAAACTTCACTGCCAACTTCCTCCAAACTTCACTGTAAACGTCCTCCAAACTTCACCGCAAACTTCCTTCAAACTTCACTAAAACCTCCTCAAAACTTCACTGTAAACCTCCTGCAAACCTCACTGCAAACTTCCTCCAAACTTCACTGTAAACTTGCTCAAAACGTCAACTGCAAACTTCCTCTAAAAGGCACTGTAAAATTCCTCCAAACGTCACTGCAAACTTCCTCAAAACTTCACTGTAAACCTCCTCCAAACTTCACTGCAAAATTCCTCTAAACCTCACTGCAAACTTCCTACAAACCTCACTACAAACCTCCCTCAAACTTCACTGTAAACTTCCACCAAACATCACTTTAAACTTGCTCCAAACTTCGCCAAAGCTTCCGCCAAAACTCACTGTAAATTTCCTCCAAACTTCACTGCAAACTTCCTCCAAACTTCACTGTAAACTTCCTCCAAACTTAACTGCAAACATCCTCCAAACACACTGTAAATTTCCTCCAAAATTCACTGCAAACTTCCTCCAATCTTCACTGTAAACTTCCTACAAACTTCAATGTAAACTTCCTCCAAACTTCACTGCAAACATCCTCAAAACTTCACTAAAACCTCCTCCAAACTCCAGTGTAAACTTCCTCCAAACTTCACTGCAAGCTTCCTCCAAACTTCACTGTAACCCTCCTGCAAACCTCACTGCAAGCTTCCTCCAAACTTCACAGCAAACTTCCTCCAAACCTCACTGCAAACTTTCTCTAAACTTCACTGTAAACTTCCTCCAAACGTCACTGCAAACTTCCTCCAAACAACTCAGCAAACTTCCTCCAAACCTCACTGTAAACTTCCTACAAACTTCACTGTAAACCTCCTACAAACTTTACAGTAAACTTCGTACAAACTTCACTGTAAACTTCCTCCAAACGTCACTGCAAACATTCTCCAAACTTCACTGCAAACATCCTCCAAACTTCACTGCAAACTTCCTCCAAACGTCAGTGTAAACTTCCTCCAAACTTCACTACAAACTTCCTCCAAACCTCACTGCAAACTTCCTCCAAACTTCACTGCAAATATCGACCAAACTTCACTGTAAACTTCCTCCAAACCTCACTGTAAACTTCCTCCAAACTTCACTAAAACTTCCCCCAAACTTCACTATAAACTTACTCCAAACTTCAGTGCAAACTTCCTCCAAACTTCACTATAAACTTCCTCCAAACTTCACTGCAAACTTCCTCGAAACTTCACTAAACCTTCCACCAACCTTCACTAAAGCTTCCTCCAAACTTCAGTGCAAACGTACTCCAAACTTCACCGTAAACTTCCTCTAAACTTCACTAAAACTTCCTCCGAACTTCACTGTAAACTTCCTCCAAACCTCACTGCAAACTTCCTCCAAACTTAACTGTAAACTTCCTCAAAAAATCACAAAAGCTTCCTCCAAACTTCACTGTAAACTTCCTCCAAACTTCACTGCAAACTTCCTCCAAACCTCACTGTAAATTTCATCCAAACTTCAATGCCATCTTCCTCCAAACCTCACTGCAAACATCCTCCAAACTTGACTGTAAACCTCCTGCAAACCTCACTGCAAACGTCCTCCAAACTTCACTGCAAACTTCCTCCAAACTTCACTGTAAACGTCCTCCAAACTTCACTGCAAACTTCCTCCAAACTTCACGTAAACCTCCTGCAAACCTCACTGCAAACTTCCTCCAAACTTCAAAGCAAACTTCCTCCAAACTTCACTGTAAACTTCCTATAAACTTCGCTGCAAACTTCCTACAAACCTCACTGTAAACCTCCTCCAAACTTTACTGCAAACGTCCTCCAAACCTCACTGTAAATTTCCTCCAAACTTCACTGCCAACTTCCTCCAAACCTCACTGCAAACTTCCTCCAAACTTAACTGCAAACATCCGCCAAACACACTGTAAATTTCCTCCAAAATTCACTGCAAACTTCCTCCAATCTTCACTGTAAACTTCCTACAAACTTCAATGTAAACTTCCTCCAAACTTCACTGCAAACATCCTCAAGACTTCACTAAAACCTCCTCCAAACTCCAGTGTAAACTTCCTCCAAACTTCACTGCAAACTTCTTGCAAACCTCACTGCAAACTTCCTCCAATCTTCACTGCAAACTTCCTCCAAACTTCACGTAAACCTCCTGCAAACCTCACTGCAAACTTCCTCCAAACTTCACTGTAAACTTCCTATAAACTTCGCTGCAAACTTCCTACAAACCTCACTGTAAACCTCCTCCAAACTTTACAGCAAACGTCCTCCAAACCTCACTGTAAATTTCCTCCAAACTTCACTGCCAACTTCCTCCAAACCTCACTGCAAACTTCCTCCAAACTTCACTGTAAACTTCCTCCAAACTTCGCTGCAAGCTTCCTCCAAACTTCACTGTAAACCTCCTGCAAACCTCACTGCAAGCTTCCTCCAAACTTCACAGCAAACTTCCTCCAAACCTCACTGCAAACTTTCTCTAAACTTCACTGTAAACGTCCTCCAAACTTCACTGCAAACTTCCTCCAAACTTCACTGCAAACTTCCTCCAAACTTCACTGTAAACGTCCTCCAAACTTCACTGCAAACTTCCTCCAAACTTCACGTAAACCTCCTGCAAACCTCACGGCAACCTTCCTCCAAACTTCAAAGCAAACCTCCTCCAAACTTCACTGTAAACTTCCTATAAACTTCACTGCAAACTTCCTACAAACCTCACTGTAAACCTCCTCCAAACTTTACTGTAAGCTTCCTCCAAACTTCACTGCAAACTTCCTCCAAACCTCACTGTAAATTTCCTCCAAACTTCACTGCCAACTTCCTCCAAACCTCACTGCAAACTTCCTCCAAACTTCACTGTAAACTTCCTCCAAACTTCACTGCAAACATTCTCCAAACTTCACTGTAAACCTCCTGCAAACCTCACGGCAACCTTCCTCCAAACTTCAAAGCAAACCTCCTCCAAACTTCACTGTAAACTTCCTACAAACTTCACTGTAAACCTCCTACAAACTTTACAGTAAACTTCCTACAAACTTCACTGCAAACACCCTCCAAACTTCAGTGCAAACATCTTCCAAACTTCACTGCAAACGTCCTCCAAACGTCAGTGTAAACTTCCTCCAAACTTCACGGCAAACTTCCTCCAAACCTCACTGCAAACTTCCTCCAAACTTCACTGCAAATACCCACCAAACTTCACTGAACCTTACACCAAACTTCACTGCAAACCCCCTCCAAACGTCACTGCAAACTTCCTCCAAACGTCTCTGCAAACGTCCTCCAAACTTCACTGTAAACTTCCTCCAAACTTCACTAGAACGTCCTCCAAACTTCACCTCAAACTTCCTCCAAACTTCACTGTAAACCTCCTGCAAACCTCACTGCAAACTTCCTCAAAACTTCACAGCAAACGTCCTCCAAACTTCACGGTAAACTTCCTATAAACTTCACTGCAAACTTCCAACAAAACTCACTGTTAACTTCCTCCAAACTTTACTGTAAACGTCCTCCAAACTTCACTGCAAACTTCCTCCAAACCAAACTGTAAATTTCCTCCAAACTTCACTGCCAACTTCCTCCAAACCTCACTGCAAACTTCCTCCAAACTTCACTGCCAACTTCCTCCAAACCTCACTGCAAACTTCCTCCAAACTTCACTGTAAACTTCCTCCAAACTTCACTGCAAACTTCCTCCAAACTTCACTGTAAACCTCCTGCAAACCTCACTGCAAACTTCCTCCAAACTCCACAGCAAACGTCCTCCAAACTTCACGGTAAACTTCCTATAAACTTCACTGCAAACTTCCAACAAACCTCAGTGTTAACTTCCTCCAAACCTCACTGCAAACTTCCTCCAAACTTCACTGTAAACTTCCTCCAAACTTCACTGCAAACGTCCTCCAAACTTCACTGTAAACCTCCTGCAAACCTCACTGCAAACGTCCTCCAAACTTCACTGCCAACTTCCTCCAAACCTCACTGCAAACTTTCTCTAAACTTCACTGTAAACGTCCTCCAAACTTCACTGCAAACTTCCTCCAAACTTCACTGTAAACCTCCTCCAAACTCACTGCAAACTTCCTCCAAACGTCACTGAAAACTTCCTATAAACTTCACTGCAAACGTCCTCCAAACTTCAGTGCAAACTTCCTCCAAACTTCACCGCAAACTTTCTCCAAACCTCACTGTAAACTTCCTCCAAACTTCACTGTAAACGTCCTCCAAACTTCACTGGAAACTTCCTCCTAACCTCACTGTAAACGTCCTCCAAACTTCACTAACATTTGCTCCAAATTTAACTGTAAACTTGCTCCAAACATTACTGCCAACTTCCTCCAAACTTCACTGTAAACCTCCTCCAAACTTCACTGCAAACGTCCTCCAAACTTCACTGCAAACGTCCTCCAAACTTCACTGTGAACCTCCTGCAAACCTCACTGCAAACTTCCTCCAAACTTCACTGTAAACTTGCTCAAAACGTCAAGTGCAAACTTCCTCTAAAAGGCACTGTAAAATTCCTCCAAACGTCACTGCAAACTTCTTCAAAACTTCACTAAATCTTCCACGAAACATCACTGCAAACTTCCTCCAAACTTAAGTGTAAACTTCCACCAAACCTCATTGTAAACTGCCTCCAAACGTAGCAAAAACTTCCCCCAAACGTCACTGGAAACTTCCTCCAAACTTCACTGCAAACTTCCTGCAAACTTCACTGCAAACTTCCTACAAACTACGCTGTAAAATTCCTCCAAACTTCACCTAAACTTCCTCCAAACATCACTGCAATCTTCCTCCAAACCTCACTGTAAGCTTCCACCAAACCTCACTGTAAACTTCCTCCAAACTTCACTAAAACATCCTCCTAACCTCACAGTAAATTTCCTCCAAACTTAACTGTAAACTTCCTCCAAACCCCTCTGCAAACTTCCTCCAAACTTCACTGTAAACTTCCTACAAACTTCACTTTAAACCTCCTCCAAACCTCACTGCAAACTTCCTCCAAACCTCACTGTAAACTTCCTCCAAACCTCACTGTAACCTTCATCCAAACTTCACTAAAGCTTCCTCCAAACATCACTGTAAACGTCCTCCAAACTTCATTGTAAACTGCCTCCAAACTTCACTGGATACTTACTCCAAACGTAAAGAGCAAACTTCCTCCGAACGGCACTGTAAATGTCCTCTAAACTTCACTGTAAACTTCCTACAAACTTCACTGTAAACGTCCTCTAAACTTCACTAAACCTTCCTCCAAACTTCACTGTAAATTTCACCAAACTTCACTGTAAATTTCGTCGAAGCTTCACTGCAAACTTCCCCCAAACTTCACTGCAAACTTCCTCCAAACTTCACTAAAACCTCCTCAAAACTTCACTGCAAACTTCCTCCAAGCCTCACTGTAAACTTCCTCCAAACTTGATTGTAAACTTCATCCAAACTTCAGTGTAAATTTCCTCCAAACGTCACTGCAAACTTCCTCAAAACTTCACTGTAAACCTCCTCCAAACTTCACTGCAAACTTCCTCTAAACCTCACTGCAAACTTCCTACAAACCTCACGACGAACCTCCCTCAAACTTCACTGTAAACTTCCACCAAACCTCACTTTAAACTTGCTCCAAACTTCACTAAAGCTTCCACCAAAACTCACTGTAAATTTCCCCCAATCTTCACTGCAAACTTAATCCAAACTTCACTAAAACTTCCTCCAAACTGCACTGCAAACTTCCTCCAAACTTCACTGTAAACTTCCTCCAAACTTAACTGCAAACATCCTCCAAACACACTGTAAATTCCCTCCAAAATTCACTGCAAACTTCCTCCAATCTTCACTGTAAACTTCCAACAAACTTCAATGTAAACTTCCTCCAAACTTCACTGCAAACATACTCCAAACTTCACTGAAACCTCCTCCAAACTTCAGTGTAAACTTCCTCCAAACTTCACTGCAAACTTCCTGCAAACCTCACTGCAAACTTCCTCCAATCTTCACTGCAAACTTCCTCCAAACTTCACTGCAAACTTCCTCCAAACTTCTGTGTAAACGTCCTCCAAACTTCATTGCAAACTTCCTCCAAACCTCACTGAAAACGTTTCCAAACTTCACTGCAAACGTCCTCCAAACTTCACTGCAAGCTTCCTCCAAACTTCACTGTAAACCTCCTGCAAACCTCACTGCAAGCTTCCTCCAAACTTCACAGCAAACTTCCTCCAAACCTCACTGCAAACTTTCTCTAAACTTCACTGTAAACGTCCTCCAAACTTCACTGCAAACTTCCTCCAAACTTCACTGCAAACTTCCTCCAAACTTCACTGTAAACGTCCTCCAAACTTCACTGCCAACTTCCTCCAAACCTCACTGCAAACTTCCTCCAAACTTCACTGTAAACTTCCTCCAAACTTCACTGCAAGCTTCCTCCAAACTTCACTGTAAACCTCCTGCAAACCTCACTGCAAGCTTCCTCCAAACTTCACAGCAAACTTCCTCCAAACCTCACTGCAAACTTTCTCTAAACTTCACTGTAAACGTCCTCCAAACTTCACTGCAAACTTCCTCCAAACTTCACTGCAAACTTCCTCCAAACTTCACTGTAAACGTCCTCCAAACTTCACTGCAAACTTCCTCCAAACTTCACGTAAACCTCCTGCAAACCTCACTGCAACCTTCCTCCCAACTTCAAAGCAAACTTCCTCCAAACTTCACTGTAAACTTCCTATAAACTTCACTGCAAACTTTCTCTAAACTTCACTGGAAACGTCCTCCAAACTTTACTGTAAACTTCCTCCAAACTTCACTGCAAACTTCCTCCAAACCTCACTGTAAATTTCCTCCAAACTTCACTGCCAACTTCCTCCAAACCTCACTGCAAACTTCCTCCAAACTTCACTGTAAACTTCCTCCAAACTTCACTGCAAACATCCTCCAAACTTCACTGTAAACCTCCTGCAAACCTCACTGCAAACTTCCTCCAAACTTCACAGCAAACTTCCTCCAAACCTCACTGCAAACTTTCTCTAAACTTCACTGGAAACGTCCTCCAAACTTCACTGCAAACTTCCTCCAAACTTCACTGTAAACCTCCTGCAAACTCACTGCAAACATCCTCCAAACTTCACTGCAAACTTCCTCCAAACTTCACTGTAAACTTCCAATAAACGTCACTGCAAACTTCCTCCAAACTTCACTGCAAACTTCCTCCAAACTTCACTGCAAACTTCCTCCAAACCTCACTGCAATCTTCCTACAAACTTCACTGTAAACGTCCTCCAAACTTCACTGGAAACTTCTTCCTAACCTCACTGTAAACGTCCTCCAAACTTCACCAAAATTTTCTCCAAATTTCACTGTAAACTTGCTCCAAACTTCACTGCCAACTTCCTCCAAACTTCACTGTAAACGTCCTCCAAACTTCACCGCAAACTTCCTTCAAACTTCACTAAAACCTCCTCAAAACTTCACTGTAAACCTCCTGCAAACCTCACTGCAAACTTCCTCCAAACTTCACTGTAAACTTGCTCAAAACGTCAACTGCAAACTTCCTCTAAAAGGCACTGTAAAATTCCTCCAAACGTCACTGCAAACTTCCTCAAAACTTCACTGTAAACCTCCTCCAAACTTCACTGCAAAATTCCTCTAAACCTCACTGCAAACTTCCTACAAACCTCACTACAAACCTCCCTCAAACTTCACTGTAAACTTCCACCAAACCTCACTTTAAACTTGCTCCAAACTTCGCCAAAGCTTCCCCCAAAACTCACTGTAAATTTCCTCCAATCTTCACTGCAAACTTAATCCAAACTTCACTAAAATTTCCTCCAAACTTCACTGCAAACTTCCTCCAAACTTCACTGTAAACTTCCTCCAAACTTAACTGCAAACATCCTCCAAACACACTGTAAATTTCCTCCAAAATTCACTGCAAACTTCCTCCAATCTTCACTGTAAACTTCCTACAAACTTCAATGTAAACTTCCTCCAAACTTCACTGCAAACATCCTCAAAACTTCACTAAAACCTCCTCCAAACTCCAGTGTAAACTTCCTCCAAACTTCACTGCAAGCTTCCTCCAAACTTCACTGTAACCCTCCTGCAAACCTCACTGCAAGCTTCCTCCAAACTTCACAGCAAACTTCCTCCAAACCTCACTGCAAACTTTCTCTAAACTTCACTGTAAACTTCCTCCAAACGTCACTGCAAACTTCCTCCAAACAACTCAGCAAACTTCCTCCAAACCTCACTGTAAACTTCCTACAAACTTCACTGTAAACCTCCTACAAACTTTACAGTAAACTTCGTACAAACTTCACTGTAAACTTCCTCCAAACGTCACTGCAAACATTCTCCAAACTTCACTGCAAACATCCTCCAAACTTCACTGCAAACTTCCTCCAAACGTCAGTGTAAACTTCCTCCAAACTTCACTACAAACTTCCTCCAAACCTCACTGCAAACTTCCTCCAAACTTCACTGCAAATATCGACCAAACTTCACTGTAAACTTCCTCCAAACCTCACTGTAAACTTCCTCCAAACTTCACTAAAACTTCCCCCAAACTTCACTATAAACTTACTCCAAACTTCAGTGCAAACTTCCTCCAAACTTCACTATAAACTTCCTCCAAACTTCACTGCAAACTTCCTCGAAACTTCACTCAACCTTCCACCAACCTTCACTAAACCTTCCTCCAAACTTCAGTGCAAACGTACTCCAAACTTCACCGTAAACTTCCTCTAAACTTCACTAAAACTTCCTCCGAACTTCACTGTAAACTTCCTCCAAACCTCACTGCAAACTTCCTCCAAACTTAACTGTAAACTTCCTCAAAAAATCACAAAAGCTTCCTCCAAACTTCACTGTAAACTTCCTCCAAACTTCACTGCAAACTTCCTCCAAACCTCACTGTAAATTTCATCCAAACTTCAATGCCATCTTCCTCCAAACCTCACTGCAAACATCCTCCAAACTTGACTGTAAACCTCCTGCAAACCTCACTGCAAACGTCCTCCAAACTTCACTGCAAACTTCCTCCAAACTTCACTGTAAACGTCCTCCAAACTTCACTGCAAACTTCCTCCAAACTTCACGTAAACCTCCTGCAAACCTCACTGCAAACTTCCTCCAAACTTCAAAGCAAACTTCCTCCAAACTTCACTGTAAACTTCCTATAAACTTCGCTGCAAACTTCCCACAAACCTCACTGTAAACCTCCTCCAAACTTTACTGCAAACGTCCTCCAAACCTCACTGTAAATTTCCTCCAAACTTCACTGCCAACTTCCTCCAAACCTCACTGCAAACTTCCTCCAAACTTCACTGTAAACTTCCTCCAAACTTCACTGCAAACATCCTCCAAACTTCACTGTAAACCTCCTGCAAACCTCACTGCAAACTTCCTCCAAACTTCACAGCAAACTTCCTCCAAACCTCACTGCAAACTTTCTCTAAACTTCACTGGAAACGTCCTCCAAACTTCACTGCAAACTTCCTCCAAACTTCACTGTAAACCCCCTGCAAACTCACTGCAAACATCCTCCAAACTTCACTGCAAACTTCCTCCAAACTTCACTGTAAACTTCCAATAAACGTCACTGCAAACTTCCTCCAAACTTCACTGCAAACTTCCTCCAAACTTCACTGTAAACCTCCTGCAAACCTCACTGCAAGCTTCCTCCAAACTTCACAGCAAACTTCCTCCAAACCTCACTGCAAACTTTCTCTAAACTTCACTGTAAACGTCCTCCAAACTTCACTGCAAACTTCCTCCAAACTTCACTGCAAACTTCCTCCAAACTTCACTGTAAACGTCCTCCAAACTTCACTGCCAACTTCCTCCAAACCTCACTGCAAACTTCCTCCAAACTTCACTGTAAACTTCCTCCAAACTTCACTGCAAGCTTCCTCCAAACTTCACTGTAAAACTCCTGCAAACCTCACTGCAAGCTTCCTCCAAACTTCACAGAAAACTTCCTCCAAACCTCACTGCAAACTTTCTCTAAACTTCACTGTAAACGTCCTCCAAACTTCACTGCAAACTTCCTCCAAACTTCACTGCAAACTTCCTCCAAACTTCACTGTAAACGTCCTCCAAACTTCACTGCAAACTTCCTCCAAACCTCACTGCAAACTTTCTCTAAACTTCACTGTAAACGTCCTCCAAACTTCACTGCAAACTTCCTCCAAACTTCACTGCAAACTTCCTCCAAACTTCACTGTAAACGTCCTCCAAACTTCACTGCAAACTTCCTCCAAACTTCACGTAAACCTCCTGCAAACCTCACTGCAACCTTCCTCCCAACTTCAAAGCAAACTTCCTCCAAACTTCACTGTAAACTTCCTATAAACTTCACTGCAAACTTCCTACAAACCTCACTGTAAACCTCCTCCAAACTTTACTGTAAACTTCCTCCAAACTTCACTGCAAACTTCCTCCAAACCTCACTGTAAATTTCCTCCAAACTTCACTGCCAACTTCCTCCAAACCTCACTGCAAACTTCCTCCAAACTTCACTGTAAACTTCCTCCAAACTTCACTGCAAACATCCTCCAAACTTCACTGTAAACCTCCTGCAAACCTCACTGCAAACTTCCTCCAAACTTCACAGCAAACTTCCTCCAAACCTCACTGCAAACTTTCTCTAAACTTCACTGGAAACGTCCTCCAAACTTCACTGCAAACTTCCTCCAAACTTCACTGTAAACCCCCTGCAAACTCACTGCAAACATCCTCCAAACTTCACTGCAAACTTCCTCCAAACTTCACTGTAAACTTCCAATAAACGTCACTGCAAACTTCCTCCAAACTTCACTGCAAACTTCCTCCAAACTTCACTGCAAACTTCCTCCAAACCTCACTGCAATCTTCCTACAAACTTCACTGTAAACGTCCTCCAAACTTCACTGGAAACTTCTTCCTAACCTCACTGTAAACGTCCTCCAAACTTCACCAAAATTTGCTCCAAATTTCACTGTAAACTTGCTCCAAACTTCACTGCCAACTTCCTCCAAACTTCACTGTAAACGTCCTCCAAACTTCACCGCAAACTTCCTTCAAACTTCACTAAAACCTCCTCAAAACTTCACTGTAAACCTCCTGCAAACCTCACTGCAAACTTCCTCCAAACTTCACTGTAAACTTGCTCAAAACGTCAACTGCAAACTTCCTCTAAAAGGCACTGTAAAATTCCTCCAAACGTCACTGCAAACTTCCTCAAAACTTCACTGTAAACCTCCTCCAAACTTCACTGCAAAATTCCTCTAAACCTCACTGCAAACTTCCTACAAACCTCACTACAAACCTCCCTCAAACTTCACTGTAAACTTCCACCAAACCTCACTTTAAACTTGCTCCAAACTTCGCCAAAGCTTCCGCCAAAACTCACTGTAAATTTCCTCTAATCTTCACTGCAAACTTTATCCAAACTTCACTAAAATTTCCTCCAAACTTCACTGCAAACTTCCTCCAAACTTCACTGTAAACTTCCTCCAAACTTAACTGCAAACATCCTCCAAACACACTGTAAATTTCCTCCAAAATTCACTGCAAACTTCCTCCAATCTTCACTGTAAACTTCCTACAAACTTCAATGTAAACTTCCTCCAAACTTCACTGCAAACATCCTCAAAACTTCACTAAAACCTCCTCCAAACTCCAGTGTAAACTTCCTCCAAACTTCACTGCAAGCTTCCTCCAAACTTCACTGTAACCCTCCTGCAAACCTCACTGCAAGCTTCCTCCAAACTTCACAGCAAACTTCCTCCAAACCTCACTGCAAACTTTCTCTAAACTTCACTGTAAACTTCCTCCAAACGTCACTGCAAACTTCCTCCAAACAACTCAGCAAACTTCCTCCAAACCTCACTGTAAACTTCCTACAAACTTCACTGTAAACCTCCTACAAACTTTACAGTAAACTTCGTACAAACTTCACTGTAAACTTCCTCCAAACGTCACTGCAAACATTCTCCAAACTTCACTGCAAACATCCTCCAAACTTCACTGCAAACTTCCTCCAAACGTCAGTGTAAACTTCCTCCAAACTTCACTACAAACTTCCTCCAAACCTCACTGCAAACTTCCTCCAAACTTCACTGCAAATATCGACCAAACTTCACTGTAAACTTCCTCCAAACCTCACTGTAAACTTCCTCCAAACTTCACTAAAACTTCCCCCAAACTTCACTATAAACTTACTCCAAACTTCAGTGCAAACTTCCTCCAAACTTCACTATAAACTTCCTCCAAACTTCACTGCAAACTTCCTCGAAACTTCACTAAACCTTCCACCAACCTTCACTAAAGCTTCCTCCAAACTTCAGTGCAAACGTACTCCAAACTTCACCGTAAACTTCCTCTAAACTTCACTAAAACTTCCTCCGAACTTCACTGTAAACTTCCTCCAAACCTCACTGCAAACTTCCTCCAAACTGAACTGTAAACTTCCTCAAAAAATCACAAAAGCTTCCTCCAAACTTCACTGTAAACTTCCTCCAAACTTCACTGCAAACTTCCTCCAAACCTCACTGTAAATTTCATCCAAACTTCAATGCCATCTTCCTCCAAACCTCACTGCAAACATCCTCCAAACTTGACTGTAAACCTCCTGCAAACCTCACTGCAAACGTCCTCCAAACTTCACTGCAAACTTCCTCCAAACTTCACTGTAAACGTCCTCCAAACTTCACTGCAAACTTCCTCCAAACTTCACGTAAACCTCCTGCAAACCTCACTGCAAACTTCCTCCAAACTTCAAAGCAAACTTCCTCCAAACTTCACTGTAAACTTCCTATAAACTTCGCTGCAAACTTCCCACAAACCTCACTGTAAACCTCCTCCAAACTTTACTGCAAACGTCCTCCAAACCTCACTGTAAATTTCCTCCAAACTTCACTGCCAACTTCCTCCAAACCTCACTGCAAACTTCCTCCAAACTTCACTGTAAACTTCCTCCAAACTTCACTGCAAGCTTCCTCCAAACTTCACTGTAAACCTCCTGCAAACCTCACTGCAAGCTTCCTCCAAACTTCACAGCAAACTTCCTCCAAACCTCACTGCAAACTTTCTCTAAACTTCACTGTAAACGTCCTCCAAACTTCACTGCAAACTTCCTCCAAACTTCACTGCAAACTTCCTCCAAACTTCACTGTAAACGTCCTCAAAACTTCACTGCCAACTTCCTCCAAACCTCACTGCAAACTTCCTCCAAACTTCACTGTAAACTTCCTCCAAACTTCACTGCAAGCTTCCTCCAAACTTCACTGTAAACCTCCTGCAAACCTCACTGCAAGCTTCCTCCAAACTTCACAGAAAACTTCCTCCAAACCTCACTGCAAACTTTCTCTAAACTTCACTGTAAACGTCCTCCAAACTTCACTGCAAACTTCCTCCAAACTTCACTGCAAACTTCCTCCAAACTTCACTGTAAACGTCCTCCAAACTTCACTGCAAACTTCCTCCAAACCTCACTGCAAACTTTCTCTATACTTCACTGTAAACGTCCTCCAAACTTCACTGCAAACTTCCTCCAAACTTCACTGCAAACTTCCTCCAAACTTCACTGTAAACGTCCTCCAAACTTCACTGCAAACTTCCTCCAAACTTCACGTAAACCTCCTGCAAACCTCACTGCAACCTTCCTCCCAACTTCAAAGCAAACTTCCTCCAAACTTCACTGTAAACTTCCTATAAACTTCACTGCAAACTTCCTACAAACCTCACTGTAAACCTCCTCCAAACTTTACTGTAAACTTCCTCCAAATTCACTGCAAACTTCCTCCAAACCTCACTGTAAATTTCCTCCAAACTTCACTGCCAACTTCCTCCAAACCTCACTGCAAACTTCCTCCAAACTTCACTGTAAACTTCCTCCAAACTTCACTGCAAACATCCTCCAAACTTCACTGTAAACCTCCTGCAAACCTCACTGCAAACTTCCTCCAAACTTCACAGCAAACTTCCTCCAAACCTCACTGCAAACTTTCTCTAAACTTCACTGGAAACGTCCTCCAAACTTCACTGCAAACTTCCTCCAAACTTCACTGTAAACCCCCTGCAAACTCACTGCAAACATCCTCCAAACTTCACTGCAAACTTCCTCCAAACTTCACTGTAAACTTCCAATAAACTTCACTGCAAACTTCCTCCAAACTTCACTGCAAACTTCCTCCAAACTTCACTGCAAACTTCCTCCAAACCTCACTGCAATCTTCCTACAAACTTCACTGTAAACGTCCTCCAAACCTCACTGGAAACTTCATCCCAACCTCACTGTAAACGTCCTCCAAACTTCACCAAAATTTGCTCCAAATTTCACTGTAAACTTGCTCCAAACTTCACTGCCAACTTCCTCCAAACTTCACTGTAAACGTCCTCCAAACTTCACCGCAAACTTCCTTCAAACTTCACTAAAACCTCCTCAAAACTTCACTGTAAACCTCCTGCAAACCTCACTGCAAACTTCCTCCAAACTTCACTGTAAACTTGCTCAAAACGTCAACTGCAAACTTCCTCTAAAAGGCACTGTAAAATTCCTCCAAACGTCACTGCAAACTTCCTCAAAACTTCACTGTAAACCTCCTCCAAACTTCACTGCAAAATTCCTCTAAACCTCACTGCAAACTTCCTACAAACCTCACTACAAACCTCCCTCAAACTTCACTGTAAACTTCCACCAAACATCACTTTAAACTTGCTCCAAACTTCGCCAAAGCTTCCGCCAAAACTCACTGTAAATTTCCTCCAAACTTCACTGCAAACTTCCTCCAAACTTCACTGTAAACTTCCTCCAAACTTAACTGCAAACATCCTCCAAACACACTGTAAATTTCCTCCAAAATTCACTGCAAACTTCCTCCAATCTTCACTGTAAACTTCCTACAAACTTCAATGTAAACTTCCTCCAAACTTCACTGCAAACATCCTCAAAACTTCACTAAAACCTCCTCCAAACTCCAGTGTAAACTTCCTCCAAACTTCACTGCAAGCTTCCTCCAAACTTCACTGTAACCCTCCTGCAAACCTCACTGCAAGCTTCCTCCAAACTTCACAGCAAACTTCCTCCAAACCTCACTGCAAACTTTCTCTAAACTTCACTGTAAACTTCCTCCAAACGTCACTGCAAACTTCCTCCAAACAACTCAGCAAACTTCCTCCAAACCTCACTGTAAACTTCCTACAAACTTCACTGTAAACCTCCTACAAACTTTACAGTAAACTTCGTACAAACTTCACTGTAAACTTCCTCCAAACGTCACTGCAAACATTCTCCAAACTTCACTGCAAACATCCTCCAAACTTCACTGCAAACTTCCTCCAAACGTCAGTGTAAACTTCCTCCAAACTTCACTACAAACTTCCTCCAAACCTCACTGCAAACTTCCTCCAATCTTCACTGCAAATATCGACCAAACTTCACTGTAAACTTCCTCCAAACCTCACTGTAAACTTCCTCCAAACTTCACTAAAACTTCCCCCAAACTTCACTATAAACTTACTCCAAACTTCAGTGCAAACTTCCTCCAAACTTCACTATAAACTTCCTCCAAACTTCACTGCAAACTTCCTCGAAACTTCACTAAACCTTCCACCAACCTTCACTAAACCTTCCTCCAAACTTCAGTGCAAACGTACTCCAAACTTCACCGTAAACTTCCTCTAAACTTCACTAAAACTTCCTCCGAACTTCACTGTAAACTTCCTCCAAACCTCACTGCAAACTTCCTCCAAACTTAACTGTAAACTTCCTCAAAAAATCACAAAAGCTTCCTCCAAACTTCACTGTAAACTTCCTCCAAACTTCACTGCAAACTTCCTCCAAACCTCACTGTAAATTTCATCCAAACTTCAATGCCAACTTCCTCCAAACCTCACTGCAAACATCCTCCAAACTTGACTGTAAACCTCCTGCAAACCTCACTGCAAACGTCCTCCAAACTTCACTGCAAACTTCCTCCAAACTTCACTGTAAACGTCCTCCAAACTTCACTGCAAACTTCCTCCAAACTTCACGTAAACCTCCTGCAAACCTCACTGCAAACTTCCTCCAAACTTCAAAGCAAACTTCCTCCAAACTTCACTGTAAACTTCCTATAAACTTCGCTGCAAACTTCCTACAAACCTCACTGTAAACCTCCTCCAAACTTTACTGCAAACGTCCTCCAAACCTCACTGTAAATTTCCTCCAAACTTCACTGCCAACTTCCTCCAAACCTCACTGCAAACTTCCTCCAAACTTAACTGCAAACATCCTCCAAACACACTGTAAATTTCCTCCAAAATTCACTGCAAACTTCCTCCAATCTTCACTGTAAACTTCCTACAAACTTCAATGTAAACTTCCTCCAAACTTCACTGCAAACATCCTCAAGACTTCACTAAAACCTCCTCCAAACTCCAGTGTAAACTTCCTCCAAACTTCACTGCAAACTTCTTGCAAACCTCACTGCAAACTTCCTCCAATCTTCACTGCAAACTTCCTCCAAACTTCACGTAAACCTCCTGCAAACCTCACTGCAAACTTCCTCCAAACTTCAAAGCAAACTTCCTCCAAACTTCACTGTAAACTTCCTATAAACTTCGCTGCAAACTTCCTACAAACCTCACTGTAAACCTCCTCCAAACTTTACAGCAAACGTCCTCCAAACCTCACTGTAAATTTCCTCCAAACTTCACTGCCAACTTCCTCCAAACCTCACTGCAAACTTCCTCCAAACTTCACTGTAAACTTCCTCCAAACTTCGCTGCAAGCTTCCTCCAAACTTCACTGTAAACCTCCTGCAAACCTCACTGCAAGCTTCCTCCAAACTTCACAGCAAACTTCCTCCAAACCTCACTGCAAACTTTCTCTAAACTTCACTGTAAACGTCCTCCAAACTTCACTGCAAACTTCCTCCAAACTTCACTGCAAACTTCCTCCAAACTTCACTGTAAACGTCCTCCAAACTTCACTGCAAACTTCCTCCAAACTTCACGTAAACCTCCTGCAAACCTCACGGCAACCTTCCTCCAAACTTCAAAGCAAACCTCCTCCAAACTTCACTGTAAACTTCCTTTAAACTTCACTGCAAACTTCCTACAAACCTCACTGTAAACCTCCTCCAAACTTTACTGTAAGCTTCCTCCAAACTTCACTGCAAACTTCCTCCAAACCTCACTGTAAATTTCCTCCAAACTTCACTGCCAACTTCCTCCAAACCTCACTGCAAACTTCCTCCAAACTTCACTGTAAACTTCCTCCAAACTTCACTGCAAACATTCTCCAAACTTCACTGTAAACCTCCTGCAAACCTCACGGCAACCTTCCTCCAAACTTCAAAGCAAACCTCCTCCAAACTTCACTGTAAACTTCCTACAAACTTCACTGTAAACCTCCTACAAACTTTACAGTAAACTTCCTACAAACTTCACTGCAAACACCCTCCAAACTTCAGTGCAAACATCTTCCAAACTTCACTGCAAACGTCCTCCAAACGTCAGTGTAAACTTCCTCCAAACTTCACGGCAAACTTCCTCCAAACCTCACTGCAAACTTCCTCCAAACTTCACTGCAAATACCCACCAAACTTCACTGAACCTTACACCAAACTTCACTGCAAACCCCCTCCAAACGTCACTGCAAACTTCCTCCAAACGTCTCTGCAAACGTCCTCCAAACTTCACTGTAAACTTCCTCCAAACTTCACTAGAACGTCCTCCAAACTTCACCTCAAACTTCCTCCAAACTTCACTGTAAACCTCCTGCAAACCTCACTGCAAACTTCCTCAAAACTTCACAGCAAACGTCCTCCAAACTTCACGGTAAACTTCCTATAAACTTCACTGCAAACTTCCAACAAAACTCACTGTTAACTTCCTCCAAACTTTACTGTAAACGTCCTCCAAACTTCACTGCAAACTTCCTCCAAACCAAACTGTAAATTTCCTCCAAACTTCACTGCCAACTTCCTCCAAACCTCACTGCAAACTTCCTCCAAACTTCACTGCCAACTTCCTCCAAACCTCACTGCAAACTTCCTCCAAACTTCACTGTAAACTTCCTCCAAACTTCACTGCAAACTTCCTCCAAACTTCACTGTAAACCTCCTGCAAACCTCACTGCAAACTTCCTCCAAACTCCACAGCAAACGTCCTCCAAACTTCACGGTAAACTTCCTATAAACTTCACTGCAAACTTCCAACAAACCTCAGTGTTAACTTCCTCCAAACCTCACTGCAAACTTCCTCCAAACTTCACTGTAAACTTCCTCCAAACTTCACTGCAAACGTCCTCCAAACTTCACTGTAAACCTCCTGCAAACCTCACTGCAAACGTCCTCCAAACTTCACTGCCAACTTCCTCCAAACCTCACTGCAAACTTTCTCTAAACTTCACTGTAAACGTCCTCCAAACTTCACTGCAAACTTCCTCCAAACTTCACTGTAAACCTCCTCCAAACTCACTGCAAACTTCCTCCAAACGTCACTGAAAACTTCCTATAAACTTCACTGCAAACGTCCTCCAAACTTCAGTGCAAACTTCCTCCAAACTTCACCGCAAACTTTCTCCAAACCTCACTGTAAACTTCCTCCAAACTTCACTGTAAACGTCCTCCAAACTTCACTGGAAACTTCCTCCTAACCTCACTGTAAACGTCCTCCAAACTTCACTAACATTTGCTCCAAATTTAACTGTAAACTTGCTCCAAACATTACTGCCAACTTCCTCCAAACTTCACTGTAAACCTCCTCCAAACTTCACTGCAAACGTCCTCCAAACTTCACTGCAAACGTCCTCCAAACTTCACTGTGAACCTCCTGCAAACCTCACTGCAAACTTCCTCCAAACTTCACTGTAAACTTGCTCAAAACGTCAAGTGCAAACTTCCTCTAAAAGGCACTGTAAAATTCCTCCAAACGTCACTGCAAACTTCTTCAAAACTTCACTAAATCTTCCACGAAACATCACTGCAAACTTCCTCCAAACTTAAGTGTAAACTTCCACCAAACCTCATTGTAAACTGCCTCCAAACGTAGCAAAAACTTCCCCCAAACGTCACTGGAAACTTCCTCCAAACTTCACTGCAAACTTCCTGCAAACTTCACTGCAAACTTCCTACAAACTACGCTGTAAAATTCCTCCAAACTTCACCTAAACTTCCTCCAAACATCACTGCAATCTTCCTCCAAACCTCACTGTAAGCTTCCACCAAACCTCACTGTAAACTTCCTCCAAACTTCACTAAAACATCCTCCTAACCTCACAGTAAATTTCCTCCAAACTTAACTGTAAACTTCCTCCAAACCCCTCTGCAAACTTCCTCCAAACTTCACTGTAAACTTCCTACAAACTTCACTTTAAACCTCCTCCAAACCTCACTGCAAACTTCCTCCAAACCTCACTGTAAACTTCCTCCAAACCTCACTGTAACCTTCATCCAAACTTCACTAAAGCTTCCTCCAAACATCACTGTAAACGTCCTCCAAACTTCATTGTAAACTGCCTCCAAACTTCACTGGATACTTACTCCAAACGTAAAGAGCAAACTTCCTCCGAACGGCACTGTAAATGTCCTCTAAACTTCACTGTAAACTTCCTACAAACTTCACTGTAAACGTCCTCTAAACTTCACTAAACCTTCCTCCAAACTTCACTGTAAATTTCACCAAACTTCACTGTAAATTTCGTCGAAGCTTCACTGCAAACTTCCCCCAAACTTCACTGCAAACTTCCTCCAAACTTCACTAAAACCTCCTCAAAACTTCACTGCAAACTTCCTCCAAGCCTCACTGTAAACTTCCTCCAAACTTGATTGTAAACTTCATCCAAACTTCAGTGTAAATTTCCTCCAAACGTCACTGCAAACTTCCTCAAAACTTCACTGTAAACCTCCTCCAAACTTCACTGCAAACTTCCTCTAAACCTCACTGCAAACTTCCTACAAACCTCACGACGAACCTCCCTCAAACTTCACTGTAAACTTCCACCAAACCTCACTTTAAACTTGCTCCAAACTTCACTAAAGCTTCCACCAAAACTCACTGTAAATTTCCCCCAATCTTCACTGCAAACTTAATCCAAACTTCACTAAAACTTCCTCCAAACTGCACTGCAAACTTCCTCCAAACTTCACTGTAAACTTCCTCCAAACTTAACTGCAAACATCCTCCAAACACACTGTAAATTCCCTCCAAAATTCACTGCAAACTTCCTCCAATCTTCACTGTAAACTTCCAACAAACTTCAATGTAAACTTCCTCCAAACTTCACTGCAAACATACTCCAAACTTCACTGAAACCTCCTCCAAACTTCAGTGTAAACTTCCTCCAAACTTCACTGCAAACTTCCTGCAAACCTCACTGCAAACTTCCTCCAATCTTCACTGCAAACTTCCTCCAAACTTCACTGCAAACTTCCTCCAAACTTCTGTGTAAACGTCCTCCAAACTTCATTGCAAACTTCCTCCAAACCTCACTGAAAACGTTTCCAAACTTCACTGCAAACGTCCTCCAAACTTCACTGCAAACATCCTCCAAACTTCACTGCAAAATTCCTCCAAACAACTCTGCAAACTTCCTCCAAACCTCACTGCAAACTTCCTACAAACTTCACTGTAAACCTCCTACAAAATTTACAGTAAACCTCCTCCAAACGTCACTGCAAACTTCCTCCAAACCTCTCTGCAAACTTCCTCCAAACTTCACTGCAAACTTCCTCCAAACTTCACTAAACCTTCCACCAAACTACACTAAACCTTCCTCCAAACTTCAGTGCAAACGTCCTCCAAACTTCGCTGTAAACTTCCTCTAAATTTCACTAAAACTTCCTCCGAACTTCACTGTAAACTTCCTCCAAACCTCACGCAAACTTCCTCCAAACTCAACTGTAAACTTCCTCAAAAAATCACAAAAGCTTCCTCCAAACTTCACTGTAAACTTACTACAAACTTCACTGTAAACCTCCTACAAACTTTACAGTAAACCTCCTTCAAACGTCACTGTGTACTTCCTCCAAACTTCACTGCAAACTTCCTCCAAACTTCACTGTAAACTTCCTACAAACTTCACTGTAAACTTCCTCCAAACATCACTGCAAACATCCTCCAAACTTCACTGCAAACTTCCTCCAAACTTCAGTGTAAACTTCCTCCAAACTTCACTGCAAACTTCCTCCTAACTTCACTGCAAACTTCCTCCAAACTTCACTGCAAACATCCACCAAACTTCACTGAACATTTCACCAAACTTCACTGCAAACCTCCTCCAAACGTCACTGCAAACCTCCTCAAAACGTCACTGCAAACTTCCTCCAAACGTCTCTGCAAAATTCCTCCAAACTTCACTGCAAACTTCCTCCAAACTTCACTAAACCTTCCACCAAACTTCACTAAACCTTCCTCCAAACTTCAGTGTAAACGTCCTCCAAACTTCACTGTAAACTTCCTCTAAAGTTCACTAAAACTTACTCCGAACTTCACTGTAAACTTCCTCCAAACCTCACGCAAACTTCCTCCAAACTCAACTGTAAACTTCCTCAATAAATCACAAACGCTTCCTCCAAACTTCACTGTAAACGTCCTCCAAACTTCACTGCAAACGTCCTCCAAACCTCACTGTAAATTTCATCTCAACTTCACTGCCAACTTCCTCCAAACCTCACTGCAAAATTCCTCCAAACTTCACTGTGAACCTCCTGCAAACCTCACTGCAAACTTCCTCCAAACTTCACTGCAAACTTCCTCCAAACTTCACTACAAACTTGCTCCAAACTTCACTGTAAACGTCCTCCAAACTTCACTGCAAACTTCCTCCAAACTTCACTGTAAACCTCCTGCAAACCTCACTGCAAACTTCCTCCAAACTTCACAGCAAACTTCCTCCAAACCTCACGGTAAACTTCGTATAAACTTCACTGCAATCGTCCTACAAACCTCACTGGAAACTTCCTCCAAACTTTACTGTAAACTTCCTCCAAACCTCTGTGCAAACTTCCTCCAAACCTCACTGTAAATTTCCTCCAAACTTCACTGCCAACTTCCTCCAAACCTCACTGCAAACGTCCTCCAAACTTCACTGTAAACTTCGTCCAAACTTAACTGCAAACATCCTCCAAACACACTGTAAATTCCCTCCAAAATTCACTGCAAACTTCCTCCAATCTTCACTGTAAACTTCCAACAAACTTCAATGTAAACTTCCTCCAAACTTCACTGCAAACATCCTCCAAACTTCACTGCAAACTTCCTCCAATCTTCACTGCAAACTTCCTGCAAACCTCACTGCCAACTTCCTCCAATCTTCACTGCAAACTTCCTCCAAACTTCACTGCAAACTTCCTCCAAACTTCTGTGTAAACGTCCTCCAAACTTCATTGCAATCTTCCTCCAAACTTCACTGAAAACGTTTCCAAACTTCACTGCAAACGTCCTCCAAACTTCACTGCAAACTTCCACCAAACTTCACTAAACCTTTCTCCAAACTTCACTGCAAACATCCTCCAAACTTCACAGCAAACTTCCTCCAAACTTCACTGCAAAATTCCTCCAAACAACTCTGCAAACTTCCTCCAAACCTCACTGTAAACTTCCTACAAACTTCACTGTAAACCTCCTACAAACTTTACAGTAAACCTCCTTCAAACGTCACTGCAAACCTCCTCCAAACGTCACTGCAAACCTCCTCCAAACGTCACTGCAAACTTCCTCCAAACCTCTCTGCAAACTTCCTCCAAACCTCTCTGCAAACTTCCTCCAAACTTCACTAAACCTTCCACCAAACTACACTAAACCTTCCTCCAAACTTCAGTGCAAACGTCCTCCAAACTTCGCTGTAAACTTCCTCTAAATTTCACTAAAACTTCCTCCGAACTTCACTGTAAACTTCCTCCAAACCTCACGCAAACTTCCTCCAAACTCAGCTGTAAACTTCCTCTTAAAATCACAAAAGCTTCCTCCAAACATCACTGTAAACTTACCACAAACTTCACTGTAAACCTCCGACAAACTTTACAGTAAACCTCCTTCAAACGTCACTGTGTACTTCCTCCAAACTTCACTGCAAACTTCCTCCAAACTTCACTGTAAACTTCCTACAAACTTCACTGTAAACTTCCTCCAAACATCACTGCAAACTTCCTCCAAACTTCACTGCAAACTTCCTCCAAACTTCAGTGTAAACTTCCTCCAAACTTCACTGCAAACTTCCTCCTAACTTCACTGCAAACTTCCTCCAAACTTCACTGCAAACATCCACCAAACTTCACTGAACATATCACCAAACTTCACTGCAAACCTCCTCCAAACGTCACTGCAAACCTCCTCCAAACGTCACTGCAAACTTCCTCCAAACGTCTCTGCAAAATTCCTCCAAACTTCACTGCAAACTTCCTCCAAACTTCACGAAACCTTCCACCAAACTTCACTAAACCTTCCTCCAAACTTCAGTGCAAACGTCCTCCAAACTTCACTGTAAACTTCCTCTAAAGTTCACGAAAACTTCCTCCGAACTTCACTGTAAACTTCCTCCAAACCTCACGCAAACTTCCTCCAAACTCAACTGTAAACTTCCTCAATAAATCACAAAAGCTTCCTCCAAACTTCACTGTAAACGTCCTCCAAACTTCACTGCAAACGTCCTCCAAACCTCACTGTAAATTTCATCTCAACTTCACTGCCAACTTCCTCCAAACCTCACTGCAAACTTCCTCCAAACTTCACAGCAAACTTCCTCCAAACCTCACGGTAAACTTCGTATAAACTTCACTGCAATCGTCCTACAAACCTCACTGGAAACTTCCTCCAAACTTTACTGTAAACTTCCTCCAAACCTCTCTGCAAACTTCCTCCAAACCTCACTGTAAATTTCCTCCAAACTTCACTGCCAACTTCCTCCAAACCTCACTGCAAACGTCCTCCAAACTTCACTGTAAACTTCGTCCAAACATAACTGCAAACATCCTCCAAACACACTGAAAATTCCCTCCAAAATTCACTGCAAACTTCCTCCAATCTTCACTGTAAGCTTCCAACAAACTTCAATGCAAACTTCCTCCAAACTTCACTGCAAACATCCTCCAATCTTCACTGCAAACTTCCTGCAAACCGCACTGCCAACTTCCTCCAATCTTCACTGCAAACATCCTCCAAACTTCACTGCAAACTTCCTGCAAACTTCACTGCAAACTTCCTCCAAACTTCTGTCTAAACGTCCTCCAAACTTCATTGCAATCTTCCTCCAAACCTCACTGAAAACGTTTCCAAACTTCACTGCAAACGTCCTCCAAACTTCACGCAAACTTCCACCAAACTTCACTAAACCTTTCTCCAAACTTCACTGCAAACATCCTCCAAACAACTCTGCAAACTTCCTCCAAACCTCACTGTAAACTTCCTACAAACTTCACTGTAAACCTCCTACAAACTTTACAGTAAACCTCCTCCAAACGTCACTGCAAACCTCCTCCAAACGTCACTGCAAACCTCCTCCAAACGTCACTGCAAACTTCCTCCAAACCTCTCTGCAAACTTCCTCCAAACTTCACTGCAAACTTCCTCCAAACTTCACTAAACCTTCCACCAAACTACACTAAACCTTCCTCCAAACTTCAGTGCAAACGTCCTCCAAACTTCGCTGTAAACTTCCTCTAAAGTTCACTAAAACTTCCTCCGAACTTCACTGTAAACTTCCTCCAAATCTCACGCAAACTTCCTCCAAACTCAGCTGTAAACTTCCTCTTAAAATCACAAAAGCTTTCTCCAAACATCACTGTAAACTTACTACAAACTTCACTGTAAACCTCCTACAAACATTACAGTAAACCTCCTTCAAACGTCACTGTGTACTTCCTCCAAACTTCACTGCAAACTTCCTCCAAACTTCACTGTAAACTTCCTACAAACTTCACTGTAAACTTCCTCCAAACATCACTGCAAACATCCTCCAAACTTCACTGGAAACTTCCACCAAACTTCAGTGTAAACTTCCTCCAAACTTCACTGCAAACTTCCTTATAACTTCACTGCAAACTTCCTCCAAACTTCACTGCAAACATCCACCAAACTTCACTGAACATATCACCAAACTTCACTGCAAACCTCCTCCAAACGTCACTGCAAACCTCCTCCAAACGTCACTGCAAACTTCCTCCAAACGTCTCTGCAAAATTCCTCCAAACTTCACTGCAAACTTCCTCCAAACTTCACTAAACCTTCCACCAAACTTCACTAAACCTTCCTCCAAACTTCAGTGCAAACGTCCTCCAAACTTCACTGTAAACTTCCTCTAAAGTTCACTAAAACTTCCTCCGAACTTCACTGTAAACTTCCTCCAAACCTCACGCAAACTTCCTCCAAACTCAACTGTAAACTTCCTCAAAAAATCACAAAAGCTTCCTCCAAACTTCACTGTAAACTTCCTCCAAACTTCACTGCAAACGTCCTCCAAACCTCACTGTAAATTTCATCTCAACTTCACTGCCAACTTCCTCCAAACCTCACTGCAAACTTCCTCCAAACTTCACTGTGAACCTCCTGCAAACCTCACTGCAAACTTCCTCCAAACTTCACTGCAAACTTCCTCCAAACTTCACTGCAAACTTCCTCCAAACTTCACTGTATACGCCCTCCAAACTTCACTGCAAACTTCCTCCAAACTTCACTGTAAACCTCCTGGAAACCTCACTGCAAACTTCCTCCAAACTTCACAGCAAACTTCCTCCAAACCTCACGGTAAACTTCGTATAAACTTCACTGCAATCGTCCTACAAACCTCACTGGAAACTTCCTCCAAACTTTACTGTAAACTTCCTCCAAACCTCTCTGCAAACTTCCTCCAAACCTCACTGTAAATTTCCTCCAAACTTCACTGCCAACTTCCTCCAAACCTCACTGCAAACGTCCTCCAAACTTTACTGTAAACTTCCTCCAAACTTCACTGCAAACGTCCTCCAAACTTCACTGTAAACCTCCTGCAAACCTCACTGCAAACTTACTCCAAACTTCACAGCAAACTTCCTCCAAACCTCACTGCAAACTTTCTCTAAACTTCACTGTAAACGTCCTCCAAACTTCACTGCAAACTTCCTCCAAACTTCACTGTAAACCTCCTGCAAACCTCACTGCAAACTTCCTCCAAACTTCACTGCAAACCTCCTCCAAACGTCACTGTAAACTTCCTATAAACTTCACTGCAAACTTCCTCCAAACTTCAGTGTAAACTTCCTCCAAACGTCACTGCAAACGTCCTCCAAACCTCACAGTAAACTTCCACCAAACTTCACTGTAAACGTCCTCCAAACTTCACTGGAAACTTCCTCCTAACCTCACTGTAAACGTCCTCCAAACTACACTAAAATTTGCTCCAAATTTAACTGTAAACTTCCAACAAACGTCACTGTAAACGTCCTCTAAACTTCACTAAACCTTGCTCCAAACTTCACTGTAAACCTCCTGCAAACCTCACTGCAAACTTCCTCCAAACCTCACTGCAAACTTCCTCCAAACTTCACTGTAGACTTCCGACAAACTTCACTGTAAACTTCCTCCAAACTTCACTGCAAACATCCTCCAAACTTCACTGCAAACATCCTCCAAAATTCACTGCAAACTTCCTCCAAACTTCATTGTAAACGTCCTCCAAACTTCACTGCAAACTTCCTCCAAACTTCACTGCAAACTTCCTCCAAACTTCACTGCAAACATCCACCAAACTTCACTGAACATTTCACCAAACATCACTGCAAACCTCCTCCAAACGTCACTGCAAACCTCCTCCAAACGTCACTGCAAACTTCCTCCAAACCTCTCTGCAAACTTCCTCCAATCTTCACTGCAAACATCCTCCAAACTTCACTAAACCTTCCACCAAACTTCACTAAACCTTCCTCCAAACTTCAGTGCAAACGTCCTCCAAACTTCACTGTAAACTTCCTCTAAAGTTCACTAAAACTTCCTCCGAACTTCACTGTAAACTTCCTCCAAACCTCACGCAAACTTCCTTCAAACTCAACTGTAAACATCCTCAAAAAATCACAAAAGCTTCCTCCAAACTTCACTGTAAACTTCCTCCAAACTTCACTGCAAACGTCCTCCAAACCTCACTGTAAATTTCATCTCAACTTCACTGCCAACTTCCTCCAAACCTCACTGCAAACATCCTCCAAACTTCACTGTGAACCTCCTGCAAACCTCACTGCAAACTTCCTCCAAACTTCACTGCAAACTTCCTCCAAACTTCACTGCAAACTTCCTCCAAACTTCACTGTAAACGTCCTCCAAACTTCACTGTAAACCTCCTGGAAACCTCACTGCAAACTTCCTCCAAACTTCACAGCAAACTTCCTCCAAACCTCACGGTAAACTTCGTATAAACTTCACTGCAATCGTCCTACAAACCTCACTGGAAACTTCCTCCAAACTTTACTGTAAACTTCCTCCAAACCTCTCTGCAAACTTCCTCCAAACCTCACTGTAAATTTCCTCCAAACTTCACTGCCAACTTCCTCCAAACCTCACTGCAAACGTCCTCCAAACTTTACTGTAAACTTCCTCCAAACTTCACTGCAAACGTCCTCCAAACTTCACTGTAAACCTCCTGCAAACCTCACTGCAAACTTACTCCAAACTTCACAGCAAACTTCCTCCAAACCTCACTGCAAACTTTCTCTAAACTTCACTGTAAACGTCCTCCAAACTTCACTGCAAACTTCCTCCAAACTTCACTGTAAACCTCCTGCAAACCTCACTGCAAACTTCCTCCAAACTTCACTGCAAACCTCCTCCAAACGTCACTGTAAACTTCCTATAAACTTCACTGCAAACTTCCTCCAAACTTCAGTGTAAACTTCCTCCAAACGTCACTGCAAACGTCCTCCAAACCTCACAGTAAACTTCCACCAAACTTCACTGTAAACGTCCTCCAAACTTCACTGGAAACTTCCTCCTAACCTCACTGTAAACGTCCTCCAAACTACACTAAAATTTGCTCCAAATTTAACTGTAAACTTCCAACAAACGTCACTGTAAACGTC
This sequence comes from Stegostoma tigrinum, assembly GCF_030684315.1. Lineage (NCBI taxonomy): Eukaryota > Metazoa > Chordata > Chondrichthyes > Orectolobiformes > Stegostomatidae > Stegostoma > Stegostoma tigrinum. The sequence continues at coordinate 530,191 of NW_026728110.1, read as the reverse complement.
CTCTAAACTTCACTAAACCTTGCTCCAAACTTCACTGTAAACCTCCTGCAAACCTCACTGCAAACTTCCTCCAAACCTCACTGCAAACTTCCTCCAAACTTCACTGTAGACTTCCGACAAACTTCACTGTAAACTTCCTCCAAAATTCACTGCAAACATCCTCCAAACTTCACTGCAAACATCCTCCAAAATTCACTGCAAACTTCCTCCAAACTTCATTGTAAACGTCCTCCAAACTTCACTGCAAACTTCCTCCAAACTTCACTGCAAACTTCCTCCAAACTTCACTGCAAACATCCACCAAACTTCACTGAACATTTCACCAAACATCACTGCAAACCTCCTCCAAACGTCACTGCAAACCTCCTCCAAACGTCACTGCAAACTTCCTCCAAACCTCTCTGCAAACTTCCTCCAAACTTCACTGCAAACATCCTCCAAACTTCACTAAACCTTCCACCAAACTTCACTAAACCTTCCTCCAAACTTCAGTGCAAACGTCCTCCAAACTTCACTGTAAACTTCCTCTAAAGTTCACTAAAACTTCCTCCGAACTTCACTGTAAACTTCCTCCAAACCTCACGCAAACTTCCTTCAAACTCAACTGTAAACATCCTCAAAAAATCACAAAAGCTTCCTCCAAACTTCACTGTAAACTTCCTCCAAACTTCACTGCAAACGTCCTCCAAACCTCACTGTAAATTTCATCTCAACTTCACTGCCAACTTCCTCCAAACCTCACTGCAAACATCCTCCAAACTTCACTGTGAACCTCCTGCAAACCTCACTGCAAACTTCCTCCAAACTTCACTGCAAACTTCCTCCAAACTTCACTGCAAACTTCCTCCAAACTTCACTGTAAACGTCCTCCAAACTTTACTGTAAACCTCCTGCAAACCTCACTGCAAACTTCCTCCAAACTTCACAGCAAACTTCCTCCAAACCTCACGGTAAACTTCGTATAAACTTCACTGCAATCGTCCTACAAACCTCACTGGAAACTTCCTCCAAACTTCACTGTAAACTTCCTCCAAACCTCTCTGCAAACTTCCTCCAAACCTCACTGTAAATTTCCTCCAAACTTCACTGCCAACTTCCTCCAAACCTCACTGCAAACGCCCTCCAAACTTCACTGTAAACTTCGTCCAAACTTAACTGCAAACATCCTCCAAACACACTGTAAATTCCCTCCAAAATTCACTGCAAACTTCCTCCAATCTTCACTGTAAACTTCCAACAAACTTCAATGTAAAGTTCCTCCAAACTTCACTGCAAACATCCTCCAAACTTCACTGCAAACTTCCTGCAAACCTCATTGCAAACTTCCTCCAATCTTCACTACAAACTTCCTGCAAACCTCACTGCCAACTTCCTCCAATCTTCACTGCAAACTTCCTCCAAACTTCACTGCAAACTTCCTCCAAACTTCTGTGTAAACGTCCTCCAAACTTCATTGCAATCTTCCTCCAAACCTCACTGAAAACGTTTCCAAACTTCACTGCAAACGTCCTCCAAACTTCACTGCAAACTTCCACCAAACTTCACTAAACCTTTCTCCAAACTTCACTGCAAACATCCTCCAAACTTCACTGCAAACTTCCTCCAAACTTCACTGCAAAATTCCTCCAAACAACTCTGCAAACTTCCTCCAAACCTCACTGTAAACTTCCTACAAACTTCACTGTAAACCTCCTACAAACTTTACAGTATACCTCCTTCAAACGTCACTGCAAACCTCCTCCAAACGTCACTGCAAACCTCCTCCAAACGTCACTGCAAACTTCCTCCAAACCTCTCTGCAAACTTCCTCCAAACTTCACTGCAAACTTCCTCCAAACTTCACTAAACCTTCCTCCAAACTTCAGTGCAAACGTCCTCCAAACTTCGCTGTAAACTTCCTCTAAATTTCACTAAAACTTCCTCCGAACTTCACTGTAAACTTCCTCCAAACCTCACGCAAACTTCCTCCAAACTCAGCTGTAAACTTCCTCTTAAAATCACAAAAGCTTCCTCCAAACATCACTGTAAACTTACTACAAACTTCACTGGAAACCTCCGACAAACTTTACAGTAAACCTCCTTCAAACGTCACTGTGTACTTCCTCCAAACTTCACTGCAAACTTCCTCCAAACTTCACTGTAAACTTCCTACAAACTTCACTGTAAACTTCCTCCAAACATCACTGCAAACATCCTCCAAACTTCGCTGCAAACTTCCTCCAAACTTCAGTGTAAACTTCCTCCAAACCTCACTGCAAACTTCCTCCTAACTTCACTGCAAACTTCCTCCAAACTTCACTGCAAACATCCACCAAACTTCACTGAACATTTCACCAAACTTCACTGCAAACCTCCTCCAAACGTCACTGCAAACCTCCTCCAAACGTCACTGCAAACTTCCTCCAAACGTCTCTGCAAAATTCCTCCAAACTTCACTGCAAACTTCCTCCAAACTTCACTAAACCTTCCACCAAACTTCACTAAACCTTCCTCCAAACTTCAGTGCAAACGTCCTCCAAACTTCACTGTAAACTTCCTCTAAAGTTCACGAAAACTTCCTCCGAACTTCACTGTAAACTTCCTCCAAACCTCACGCAAACTTCCTCCAAACTCAACTGTAAACTTCCTCAATAAATCACAAAAGCTTCCTCCAAACTTCACTGTAAACGTCCTCCAAACTTCACTGCAAACGTCCTCCAAACCTCACTGTAAATTTGATCTCAACTTCACTGCCAACTTCCTCCAAACCTCACTGCAAACTTCCTCCAAACTTCACAGCAAACTTCCTCCAAACCTCACGGTAAACTTCGTATAAACTTCACTGCAATCGTCCTACAAACCTCACTGGAAACTTCCTCCAAACTTTACTGTAAACTTCCTCCAAACCTCTCTGCAAACTTCCTCCAAACCTCACTGTAAATTTCCTCCAAACTTCACTGCCAACTTCCTCCAAACCTCACTGCAAACGTCCTCCAAACTTCACTGTAAACTTCGTCCAAACATAACTGCAAACATCCTCCAAACACACTGAAAATTCCCTCCAAAATTCACTGCAAACTTCCTCCAATCTTCACTGTAAGCTTCCAACAAACTTCAATGCAAACTTCCTCCAAACTTCACTGCAAACATCCTCCAAACTTCACTGCAAACTTCCTGCAAACCTCACTGCAAACTTCCTCCAATCTTCACTGCAAACTTCCTGCAAACCTCACTGCCAACTTCCTCCAATCTTCACTGCAAACATCCTCCAAACTTCACTGCAAACTTCCTGCAAACTTCACTGCAAACTTCCTCCAAACTTCTGTCTAAACGTCCTCCAAACTTCATTGCAATCTTCCTCCAAACCTCACTGAAAACGTTTCCAAACTTCACTGCAAACGTCCTCCAAACTTCACGCAAACTTCCACCAAACTTCACTAAACCTTTCTCCAAACTTCACTGCAAACATCCTCCAAACTTCACTGCAAACTTTCTCCAAACTTCACTGCAAACTTCCTCCAAACAACTCTGCAAACTTCCTCCAAACCTCACTGTAAACTTCCTACAAACTTCACTGTAAACCTCCTACAAACTTTACAGTAAACCTCCTTCAAACGTCACTGCAAACCTCCTCCAAACGTCACTGCAAACCTCCTCCAAACGTCACTGCAAACTTCCTCCAAACCTCTCTGCAAACTTCCTCCAAACTTCACTGCAAACTTCCTCCAAACTTCACTAAACCTTCCACCAAACTACACTAAACCTTCCTCCAAACTTCAGTGCAAACGTCCTCCAAACTTCGCTGTAAACTTCCTCTAAATTTCACTAAATCTTCCTCCGAACTTCACTGTAAACTTCCTCCAAACCTCACGCAAACTTCCTCCAAACTCAGCTGTAAACTTCCTCTTAAAATCACAAAAGCTTCCTCCAAACATCACTGTAAACTTACTACAAACTTCACTGTAAACCTCCGACAAACTTTACAGTAAACCTCCTTCAAACGTCACTGTGTACTTCCTCCAAACTTCACTGCAAACTTCCTCCAAACTTCACTGTAAACTTCCTACAAACTTCACTGTAAACTTCCTCCAAACATCACTGCAAACATCCTCCAAACTTCGCTGCAAACTTCCTCCAAACTTCAGTGTAAACTTCCTCCAAACCTCACTGCAAACTTCCTCCTAACTTCACTGCAAACTTCCTCCAAACTTCACTGCAAACATCCACCAAACTTCACTGAACATTTCACCAAACTTCACTGCAAACCTCCTCCAAACGTCACTGCAAACCTCCTCCAAACGTCACTGCAAACTTCCTCCAAACGTCTCTGCAAAATTCCTCCAAACTTCACTGCAAACTTCCTCCAAACTTCACTAAACCTTCCACCAAACTTCACTAAACCTTCCTCCAAACTTCAGTGCAAACGTCCTCCAAACTTCACTGTAAACTTCCTCTAAAGTTCACGAAAACTTCCTCCGAACTTCACTGTAAACTTCCTCCAAACCTCACGCAAACTTCCTCCAAACTCAACTGTAAACTTCCTCAATAAATCACAAAAGCTTCCTCCAAACTTCACTGTAAACGTCCTCCAAACTTCACTGCAAACGTCCTCCAAACCTCACTGTAAATTTCATCTCAACTTCACTGCCAACTTCCTCCAAACCTCACTGCAAACTTCCTCCAAACTTCACAGCAAACTTCCTCCAAACCTCACGGTAAACTTCGTATAAACGTCACTGCAATCGTCCTACAAACCTCACTGGAAACTTCCTCCAAACTTTACTGTAAACTTCCTCCAAACCTCTCTGCAAACTTCCTCCAAACCTCACTGTAAATTTCCTCCAAACTTCACTGCCAACTTCCTCCAAACCTCACTGCAAACGTCCTCCAAACTTCACTGTAAACTTCGTCCAAACATAACTGCAAACATCCTCCAAACACACTGAAAATTCCCTCCAAAATTCACTGCAAACTTCCTCCAATCTTCACTGTAAGCTTCCAACAAACTTCAATGCAAACTTCCTCCAAACTTCACTGCAAACATCCTCCAAACTTCACTGCAAACTTCCTGCAAACCTCACTGCAAACTTCCTCCAATCTTCACTGCAAACTTCCTGCAAACCTCACTGCCAACTTCCTCCAATCTTCACTGCAAACATCCTCCAAACTTCACTGCAAACTTCCTGCAAACTTCACTGCAAACTTCCTCCAAACTTCTGTCTAAACGTCCTCCAAACTTCATTGCAATCTTCCTCCAAACCTCACTGAAAACGTTTCCAAACTTCACTGCAAACGTCCTCCAAACTTCACGCAAACTTCCACCAAACTTCACTAAACCTTTCTCCAAACTTCACTGCAAACATCCTCCAAACTTCACTGCAAACTTCCTCCAAACTTCACTGCAAACTTCCTCCAAACAACTCTGCAAACTTCCTCCAAACCTCACTGTAAACTTCCTACAAACTTCACTGTAAACCTCCTACAAACTTTACAGTAAACCTCCTTCAAACGTCACTGCAAACCTCCTCCAAACGTCACTGCAAACCTCCTCCAAACGTCACTGCAAACTTCCTCCAAACCTCTCTGCAAACTTCCTCCAAACTTCACTGCAAACTTCCTCCAAACTTCACTAAACCTTCCACCAAACTACACTAAACCTTCCTCCAAACTTCAGTGCAAACGTCCTCCAAACTTCGCTGTAAACTTCCTCTAAAGTTCACTAAAACTTCCTCCGAACTTCACTGTAAACTTCCTCCAAACCTCACGCAAACTTCCTCCAAACTCAACTGTAAACATCCTCAAAAAATCACAAAAGCTTCCTCCAAACTTCACTGTAAACTTCCTCCAAACTTCACTGCAAACGTCCTCCAAACCTCACTGTAAATTTCATCTCAACTTCACTGCCAACTTCCTCCAAACCTCACTGCAAACATCCTCCAAACTACACTGTGAACCTCCTGCAAACCTCACTGCAAACTTCCTCCAAACTTCACTGCAAACTTCCTCCAAACTTCACTGCAAACTTCCTCCAAACTTCACTGTAAACGTCCTCCAAATTTCACTGCAAACTTCCTCCAAACCTCACTGTAAACTTCCTACAAACTTCACTGTAAACCTCCTACAAACTTTACAGTATACCTCCTTCAAACGTCACTGCAAACCTCCTCCAAACGTCACTGCAAACCTCCTCCAAACGTCACTGCAAACTTCCTCCAAACCTCTCTGCAAACTTCCTCCAAACTTCCCTGCAAACTTCCTCCAAACTTCACTAAACCTTCCACCAAACTACACTAAACCTTCCTCCAAACTTCACTGCAAACGTCCTCCAAACTTCACTGTAAACCTCCTGCAAACCTCACTGCAAACTTCCTCCAAACTTCACTGCAAACCTCCTCCAAACGTCACTGTAAACTTCGTATAAACTTCACTGCAAACTTCTTCCAAACTTCAGTGTAAACTTCCTCCAAACGTCACTGCAAACTTCCACCAAACCTCACAGTAAACTTCCACCAAACTTCACTGTAAACGTCCTCCAAACTTCACTGGAAACTTCCTCCTAACCTCACTGTAAACGTCCTCCAAACTACACTAAAATTTGCTCCAAATTTAACTGTAAACTTCCAACAAACGTCACTGTAAACGTCCTCTAAACTTCACTAAACCTTGCTCCAAACTTCACTGTAAACCTCCTGCAAACCTCACTGCAAACTTCCTCCAAACCTCACTGCAAACTTCCTCCAAACTTCACTGTAAACTTCCGACAAACTTCACTGTAAACTTCCTCCAAACTTCACTGCAAACATCCTCCAAACTTCACGGCAAACATCCTCCAAAATTCACTGCAAACTTCCTCCAAACTTCAGTGTAAACGTCCTCCAAACTTCACTGCAAACTTCCTCCAACCTTCACTGCAAACTTCCTCCAAACTTCACTGCAAACATCCACCAAACTTCACTGAACATTTCACCAAACTTCACTGCAAACCTCCTCCAAACGTCACTGCAAACCTCCTCCAAACGTCACTGCAAACTTCCTCCAAACCTCTCTGCAAACTTCCTCCAAACTTCACTGCAAACATCCTCCAAACTTCACTAAACCTTCCACCAAACTTCACTAAACCTTCCTCCAAACTTCAGTGCAAACGTCCTCCAAACTTCACTGTAAACTTCCTCTAAAGTTCACTAAAACTTCCTCCGAACTTCACTGTAAACTTCCTCCAAACCTCACGCAAACTTCCTCCAAACTCAACTGTAAACATCCTCAAAAAATCACAAAAGCTTCCTCCAAACTTCACTGTAAACTTCCTCCAAACTTCACTGCAAACGTCCTCCAAACCTCACTGTAAATTTCATCTCAACTTCACTGCCAACTTCCTCCAAACCTCACTGCAAACATCCTCCAAACTACACTGTGAACCTCCTGCAAACCTCACTGCAAACTTCCTCCAAACTTCACTGCAAACTTCCTCCAAACTTCACTGCAAACTTCCTCCAAACTTCACTGTAAACGTCCTCCAAATTTCACTGCAAACTTCCGCCAAACTTCACTGTAAACGCCCTCCAAACTTCACTGCAAACTTCCTCCAAACTTCACTGTAAACCTCCTGCAAACCTCACTGCAAACTTCCTCCAAACTTCACAGCAAACTTCCTCCAAACGTCACTGCAAACTTCCTCCAAACAACTCTGCAAACTTCCTCCAAACCTCACTGTAAACTTCCTACAAACTTCACTGTAAACCTCCTACAAACTTTACAGTAAACTTCGTACAAACTTCACTGTAAACTTCCTCCAAACTTCACTGCAAACATCCTCCAAACTTCACTGCAAACATCCTCCAAAATTCACTGCAAACTTCCTCCAAACTTCAGTGTAAACGTCCTCCAAACTTCACTGCAAACTTCCTCCAAACTTCACTGCAAACTTCCTCCAAACTTAACTGCAAACATCCACCAAACTTCACTGAACATTTCACCAAACTTCACGGCAAACCTCCTCCAAACGTCACTGCAAACCTCCTCCAAACGACACTGCAAACTTCCTCCAAACCTCTCTGCAAACTTCCTCCAAACGTCACTGCAAACATCCTCCAAACTTCACTAAACCTTCCACCAAACTTCACTAAACCTTCCTCCAAACTTCAGTGCAAACGTCCTCCTAACTTCACTGTAAACTTCCTCTAAAGTTCACTAAAACTTCCTCCGAACTTCACTGTAAACTTCCTCCAAACCTCACGCAAACTTCCTCCAAACTCAACTGTAAACTTCCTCAAAAAATCACAAAAGCTTCCGCCAAACTTCACTGTAAACTTCCTCCAAACTTCACTGCAAACGTCCTCCAAACCTCACTGTAAATTTCATCTAAACTTCACTGCCAACTTCCTCCAAACCACACTGCAAACTTCCACCAAACTTCACTGTGAACCTCCTGAAAACCTCACTGCAAACTTCCTCCACACTTCACTGCAAACTTCCTCCAAACTTCACTGCAAACTTCCTCCAAACTTCACTGCAAACTGCCTCCGAACTTCACTGCAAACTTCCTCCAAACTTCACTGTAAACGTCCTCCAAACTTCACTGCAAACTTCCTCCAAACTTCACTGTAAACCTCCTGCAAACCTCACTGCAAACTTCCTCCAAACTTCACTGCAAACTTCCTCCAAACTTCACTGTAAACGTCCTCCAAACTTCACTGCAAACTTCCTCCAAACTTAACTGTAAACCTCCTGCAAACCTCACTGCAAACTTCCTCCAAACTTCACAGCAAACTTCCTCCAAACCTCACGGTAAACTTCGTATAAACTTCACTGCAATCGTCCTACAAACCTCACTGGAAACTTCCTCCAAACTTCACTGTAAACCTCCTGCAAACCTCACTGCAAACTTCCTCCAAACCTCACTGCAAACGTCCTCCAAACTTCACTGTAAACTTCGTCCAAACTTAACTGCAAACATCCTCCAAACACACTGTAAATTCCCTCCAAAATTCACTGCAAACTTCCTCCAATCTTCACTGCAAACTTCCTCCAAACCTCTCTGCAAACTTCCTCCAAACTTCACTGCAAACATCCTCCAAACTTCACTAAACCTTCCACCAAACTTCACTAAACCTTCCTCCAAACTTCAGTGCAAACGTCCTCCAAACTTCACTGTAAACTTCCTCTAAAGTTCACTAAAACTTCCTCCGAACTTCACTGTAAACTTCCTCCAAACCTCACGCAAACTTCCTCCAAACTCAACTGTAAACATCCTCAAAAAATCACAAAAGCTTCCTCCAAACTTCACTGTAAACTTCCTCCAAACTTCACTGCAAACGTCCTCCAAACCTCACTGTAAATTTCATCTCAACTTCACTGCCAACTTCCTCCAAACCTCACTGCAAACATCCTCCAAACTTCACTGTGAACCTCCTGCAAACCTCACTGCAAACTTGCTCCAAACTTCACTGCAAACTTCCTCCAAACTTCACTGCAAACTTCCTCCAAACTTCACTGTAAACGTCCTCCAAACTTCACTGTAAACCTCCTGCAAACCTCACTGCAAACTTCCTCCAAACTTCACAGCAAACTTCCTCCAAACCTCACGGTAAACTTCGTATAAACTTCACTGCAATCGTCCTACCAACCTCTCTGCAAACTTCCTCCAAACCTCACAGTAAATTTCCTCCAAACTTCACTGCAAACTTCCTCCAAACCTCACTGCAAACGCCCTCCAAACTTCACTGTAAACTTCGTCAAAACTTAACTGCAAACATCCTCCAAACACACTGTAAATTCCCTCCAAAATTCACTGCAAACTTCCTCCAATCTTCACTGTAAACTTCCAACAAACTTCAATGTAAACTTCCTCCAAACTTCACTGCAAACATCCTCCAAACTTCACTGCAAACTTCCTATAAACCTCACTGCAAACTTCCTCCAATCTTCACTGCAAACTTCCTGCAAACCTCACTGCCAACTTCCTCCAATCTTCACTGCAAACTTCCTCCAAACTTCACTGCAAACTTCCTCCAAACTTCTGTGTAAACGTCCTCCAAACTTCATTGCAATCTTCCTCCAAACCTCACTGAAAACGTTTCCAAACTTCACTGCAAACGTCCTCCAAACTTCACTGCAAACTTCCACCAAACTTCACTAAACCTTTCTCCAAACTTCACTGCAAACATCCTCCAAACTTCACAGCAAACTTCCTCCAAACTTCACTGCAAACTTCCTCCAAACAACTGTGCAAACTTCCTCCAAACCTCACTGTAAACTTCCTACAAACTTCACTGTAAACCTCCTACAAACTTTACAGTATACCTCCTTCAAACGTCACTGCAAACCTCCTCCAAACGTCACTGCAAACCTCCTCCAAACGTCACTGCAAACTTCCTCCAAACCTCTCTGCAAACTTCCTCCAAACTTCCCTGCAAACTTCCTCCAAACTTCACTAAACCTTCCACCAAACTACACTAAACCTTCCTCCAAACTTCACTGCAAACGTCCTCCAAACTTCACTGTAAACCTCCTGCAAACCTCACTGCAAACTTACTCCAAACTCCACAGCAAACTTCCTCCAAACCTCACTGCAAACTTTCTCTAATCTTCACTGTAAACGACCTCCAAACTTCACTGCAAACTTCCTCCAAACTTCACTGTAAACCTCCTGCAAACCTCACTGCAAACTTCCTCCAAACTTCACTGCAAACCTCCTCCAAACGTCACTGTAAACTTCGTATAAACTTCACTGCAAACTTCTTCCAAACTTCAGTGTAAACTTCCTCCAAACGTCACTGCAAACTTCCACCAAACCTCACAGTAAACTTCCACCAAACTTCACTGTAAACGTCCTCCAAACTTCACTGGAAACTTCCTCCTAACCTCACTGTAAACGTCCTCCAAACTACACTAAAATTTGCTCCAAATTTAACTGTAAACTTCCAACAAACGTCACTGTAAACGTCCTCTAAACTTCACTAAACCTTGCTCCAAACTTCACTGTAAACCTCCTGCAAACCTCACTGCAAACTTCCTCCAAACCTCACTGCAAACTTCCTCCAAACTTCACTGTAAACTTCCGACAAACTTCACTGTAAACTTCCTCCAAACTTCACTGCAAACATCCTCCAAACTTCACTGCAAACATCCTCCAAAATTCACTGCAAACTTCCTCCAAACTTCAGTGTAAACGTCCTCCAAACTTCACTGCAAACTTCCTCCAACCTTCACTGCAAACTTCCTCCAAACTTCACTGCAAACATCCACCAAACTTCACTGAACATTTCACCAAACTTCACTGCAAACCTCCTCCAAACGTCACTGCAAACCTCCTCCAAACGTCACTGCAAACTTCCTCCAAACCTCTCTGCAAACTTCCTCCAAACTTCACTGCAAACATCCTCCAAACTTCACTAAACCTTCCACCAAACTTCACTAAACCTTCCTCCAAACTTCAGTGCAAACGTCCTCCAAACTTCACTGTAAACTTCCTCTAAAGTTCACTAAAACTTCCTCCGAACTTCACTGTAAACTTCCTCCAAACCTCACGCAAACTTCCTCCAAACTCAACTGTAAACATCCTCAAAAAATCACAAAAGCTTCCTCCAAACTTCACTGTAAACTTCCTCCAAACTTCACTGCAAACGTCCTCCAAACCTCACTGTAAATTTCATCTCAACTTCACTGCCAACTCCCTCCAAACCTCACTGCAAACATCCTCCAAACTACACTGTGAACCTCCTGCAAACCTCACTGCAAACTTCCTCCAAACTTCACTGCAAACTTCCTCCAAACTTCACTGCAAACTTCCTCCAAACTTCACTGTAAACGTCCTCCAAATTTCACTGCAAACTTCCGCCAAACTTCACTGTAAACGCCCTCCAAACTTCACTGCAAACTTCCTCCAAACTTCACTGTAAACCTCCTGCAAACCTCACTGCAAACTTCCTCCAAACTTCACAGCAAACTTCCTCCAAACGTCACTGCAAACTTCCTCCAAACAACTCTGCAAACTTTCTCCAAACCTCACTGTAAACTTCCTACAAACTTCACTGTAAACCTCCTACAAACTTTACAGTAAACTTCGTACAAACTTCACTGTAAACTTCCTCCAAACTTCACTGCAAACATCCTCCAAACTTCACTGCAAACATCCTCCAAAATTCACTGCAAACTTCCTCCAAACTTCAGTGTAAACGTCCTCCAAACTTCACTGCAAACTTCCTCCAAACTTCACTGCAAACTTCCTCCAAACTTAACTGCAAACATCCACCAAACTTCACTGAACATTTCACCAAACTTCACGGCAAACCTCCTCCAAACGTCACTGCAAACCTCCTCCAAACGACACTGCAAACTTCCTCCAAACCTCTCTGCAAACTTCCTCCAAACGTCACTGCAAACATCCTCCAAACTTCACTAAACCTTCCACCAAACTTCACTAAACCTTCCTCCAAACTTCAGTGCAAACGTCCTCCTAACTTCACTGTAAACTTCCTCTAAAGTTCACTAAAACTTCCTCCGAACTTCACTGTAAACTTCCTCCAAACCTCACGCAAACTTCCTCCAAACTCAACTGTAAACTTCCTCAAAAAATCACAAAAGCTTCCGCCAAACTTCACTGTAAACTTCCTCCAAACTTCACTGCAAACGTCCTCCAAACCTCACTGTAAATTTCATCTAAACTTCACTGCCAACTTCCTCCAAACCACACTGCAAACTTCCACCAAACTTCACTGTGAACCTCCTGAAAACCTCACTGCAAACTTCCTCCACACTTCACTGCAAACTTCCTCCAAACTTCACTGCAAACTTCCTCCAAACTTCACTGCAAACTGCCTCCAAACTTCACTGCAAACTTCCTCCAAACTTCACTGTAAACGTCCTCCAAACTTCACTGCAAACTTCCTCCAAACTTCACTGTAAACCTCCTGCAAACCTCACTGCAAACTTCCTCCAAACTTCACTGCAAACTTCCTCCAAACTTCACTGTAAACGTCCTCCAAACTTCACTGCAAACTTCCTCCAAACTTCACTGTAAACCTCCTGCAAACCTCACTGCAAACTTCCTCCAAACTTCACAGCAAACTTCCTCCAAACCTCACGGTAAACTTCGTATAAACTTCACTGCAATCGTCCTACAAACCTCACTGGAAACTTCCTCCAAACTTCACTGTAAACCTCCTGCAAACCTCACTGCAAACTTCCTCCAAACCTCACTGCAAACGTCCTCCAAACTTCACTGTAAACTTCGTCCAAACTTAACTGCAAACATCCTCCAAACACACTGTAAATTCCCTCCAAAATTCACTGCAAACTTCCTCCAATCTTCACTGCAAACTTCCTCCAAACCTCTCTGCAAACTTCCTCCAAACTTCACTGCAAACATCCTCCAAACTTCACTAAACCTTCCACCAAACTTCACTAAACCTTCCTCCAAACTTCAGTGCAAACGTCCTCCAAACTTCACTGTAAACTTCCTCTAAAGTTCACTAAAACTTCCTCCGAACTTCACTGTAAACTTCCTCCAAACCACACGCAAACTTCCTCCAAACTCAACTGTAAACTTCCTCAAAAAATCACAAAAGATTCCTCCAAACTTCACTGTAAACTTCCTCCAAACTTCACTGCAAACGTCCTCCAAACCACACTGTAAATTTCATCTCAACTTCACTGCCAACTTCCTCCAAACCTCACTGCAAACTTCCTCCAAACTTCACTGTGAACCTCCTGCAAACCTCACTGCAAACTTCCTCCAAACTTCACTGCAAACTTCCTCCAAACTTCACTGCAAACCTCCTCCAAACTTCACTGTAAACGTCCTCCAAACTTCACTGCAAACTTCCTCCAAACTTCACTGTAAACCTCCTGCAAACCTCACTGCAAACTTCCTCCAAACTTCACAGCAAACTTCCTCCAAACCTCACGGTAAACTTCGTATAAACTTCACTGCAATCGTCCTACAAACCTCACTGGAAACTTCCTCCAAACTTTAGTGTAAACTTCCTCCAAACCTCTCTGCAAACTTCCTCCAAACCTCACTGTAAATTTCCTCCAAACTTCACTGCCAACTTCCTCCAAACCTCACTGCAAACGTCCTCCAAACTTTACTGTAAACTTCCTCCAAACTTCACTGTAAACTTCCTATAAACTTCACTGCAAACTTCCTCCAAACCTCACTGTAAATTTCCTCCAAACCTCACTGCAAACTTACTCCAAACTTCACAGCAAACTTCCTCCAATCCTCACTGCAAACTTTCTCTAAACTTCACTGTAAACGTCCTCCAAACTTCACTGCAAACTTCCTCCAAACTTCACTGTAAACCTCCTGCAAACCTCACTGCAAACTTCCTCCAAACTTCTCTGCAAACCTCCTCCAAACGTCACTGTAAACTTCCTATAAACTTCACTGCAAACTTCCTCCAAACTTCAGTGTAAACTTCCTCCAAACGTCACTGCAAACTTCCTCCAAACCTCACAGTAAACTTCCACCAAACTTCACTGTTAACGTCCTCCAAACTTCACTGGAAACTTCCTCCTAACCTCACTGTAAACGTCCTCCAAACTACACTAAAATTTGCTCGAAATTTCACTGTAAACTTCCAACAAACGTCACTGTAAACGTCCTCTAAACTTCACTAAACCTTGCTCCAAACTTCACTGTAAACCTCCTGCAAACCTCACTGCAAACTTCCTCGAAACCTCACTGCAAACTTCCACCAAACTTCACTAAACCTTTCTCCAAACTTCACTGCAAACATCCTCCAAACTTCACTGCAAACTTCCTCCAAACGTCACTGCAAACTTCCTCCAAACAACTGTGCAAACTTCCTCCAAACCTCACTGTAAACTTCCTACAAACTTCACTGTAAACCTCCTACAAACTTTACAGTAAACTTCGTACAAACTTCACTGTAAACTTCCTCCAAACTTCACTGCAAACATCCTCCAAACTTCACTGCAAACATCCTCCAAAATTCACTGCAAACTTCCTCCAAACTTCATTGTAAACGTCCTCCAAACTTCACTGCAAACTTCCTCCAAACTTCAGTGTAAACTTCCTCCAAACGTCACTGCAAACTTCCTCCAAACCTCACTGTAAACTTCCACCAAACTTCACTGTAAACGTCCTCCAAACTTCACTGGAAACTTCCTCCTAACCTCACTGCAAACGTCCTCCAAACTACACTAAAGTTTGCTCGAAATTTCACTGTAAACTTCCAACAAACGTCACTGTAAACGTCCTCTAAACTTCACTAAACCTTGCTCCAAACTTCACTGTAAACCTCCTGCAAACCTCACTGCAAACTTCCTCCAAACCTCACTGCAAACTTCCACCAAACTTCACTAAACCTTTCTCCAAACTTCACTGCAAACATCCTCGAAACTTCACTGCAAACTTCCTCCAAACGTCACTGCAAACTTCCTCCAAACAACTCTGCAAACTTCCTCCAAACCTCACTGTAAACTTCCTACAAACTTCACTGTAAACCTCCTACAAACTTTACAGTAAACTTCGTACAAACTTCACTGTAAACTTCCTCCAAACTTCACTGCAAACATCCTCCAAACTTCACTGCAAACATCCTCCAAAATTCACTGCAAACTTCCTCCAAACTTCAGTGTAAACGTCCTCCAAACTTCACTGCAAACTTCCTCCAAACTTCACTGCAAACTTCCTCCAAACTTCACTGCAAACATCCACCAAACTTCACTGAACATTTCACCAAACTTCACTGCAAACCTCCTCCAAACGTCACTGCAAACCTCCTCCAAACGACACTGCAAACTTCCTCCAAACCTCTCTGCAAACTTCCTCCAAACTTCACTGCAAACATCCTCCAAACTTCACTAAACCTTCCACCAAACTTCACTAAACCTTCCTCCAAACTTCAGTGCAAACGTCCTCCAAACTTCACTGTAAACTTCCTCTAAAGTTCACTAAAACTTCCTCCGAACTTCACTGTAAACTTCCTCCAAACCTCACGCAAACTTCCTCCAAACTCAACTGTAAACTTCCTCAAAAAATCACAAAAGCTTCCGCCAAACTTCACTGTAAACTTCCTCCAAACTTCACTGCAAACGTCCTCCAAACCTCACTGTAAATTTCATCTAAACTTCAATGCCAACTTCCTCCAAACGACACTGCAAACTTCCTCCAAACCTCTCTGCAAACTTCCTCCAAACTTCACTGCAAACATCCTCCAAACTTCACTAAACCTTCCACCAAACTTCACTAAACCTTCCTCCAAACTTCAGTGCAAACGTCCTCCAAACTTCACTGTAAACTTCCTCTAAAGTTCACTAAAACTTCCTCCGAACTTCACTGTAAACTTCCTCCAAACCTCACGCAAACTTCCTCCAAACTCAACTGTAAACTTCCTCAAAAAATCACAAAAGCTTCCGCCAAACTTCACTGTAAACTTCCTCCAAACTTCACTGCAAACGTCCTCCAAACCTCACTGTAAATTTCATCTAAACTTCACTGCCAACTTCCTCCAAACCACACTGCAAACTTCCACCAAACTTCACTGTGAACCTCCTGAAAACCTCACTGCAAACTTCCTCCACACTTCACTGCAAACTTCCTCCAAACTTCACTGCAAACTTCCTCCAAACTTCACTGTAAACGTCTCCAAACTTCACTGCAAACTTCATCCAAACTTCACTGTAAACCTCCTGCAAACCTCACTGCAAACTTCCTAAAAAACCTCACGCAAACTTCCTCGAAACTCAACTGTAAACTTCCTCAAAAAATCACAAAAGCTTCCTCCAAACTTCACTGTAAACTTACTACAAACTTCACTGTAAACTTCCTACAAACTTCACTGCAAACATCCACCAAACTTCACTGAACATTTCACCAAACTTCACTGCAAACTTCCTCCAAACTTCACTGTAAACCTCCTGCAAACCTCACTGCAAACTTCCTCCAAACTTCACAGCAAACTTCCTCCAAACCTCACGGTAAACTTCGTATAAACTTCACTGCAATCGTCCTACAAACCTCACTGGAAACTTCCTCCAAACTTTACTGTAAACTTCCTCCAAACCTCTCTGCAAACTTCCTCCAAACCTCACTGTAAATTTCCTCCAAACTTCACTGCCAACTTCCTCCAAACCTCACTGCAAACGTCCTCCAAACTTTACTGTAAACTTCCTCCAAACTTCACTGCAAACGTCCTCCAAACTTCACTGTAAACCTCCTGCAAACCTCACTGCAAACTTACTCCAAACTTCACAGCAAACTTCCTCCAAACCTCACTGCAAACTTTCTCTAAACTTCACTGTAAACGTCCTCCAAACTTCACTGCAAACTTCCTCCAAACTTCACTGTAAACATCCTCCAAAATTCACTGCAAACTTCCTCCAAACTTCAGTGTAAACGTCCTCCAAACTTCACTGCAAACTTCCTCCAAACTTCAGTGTCAACTTCCTCCAAACGTCACTGCAAACTTCCTCCAAACCTCACAGTAAACTTCCACCAAACTTCACTGTAAACGTCCTCCAAACTTCACTGGAAACTTCCTCCTAACCTCACTGCAAACGTCCTCCAAACTACACTAAAGTTTGCTCGAAATTTCACTGTAAACTTCCAACAAACGTCACTGTAAACGTCCTCTAAACTTCACTAAACCTTGCTCCAAACTTCACTGTAAACCTCCTGCAAACCTCACTGCAAACTTCCTCGAAACCTCACTGCAAACTTCCACCAAACTTCACTAAACCTTTCTCCAAACTTCACTGCAAACATCCTCCAAACGTCACTGCAAACTTCCTCCAAACGTCACTGCAAACTTCCTCCAAACAACTCTGCAAACTTCCTCCAAACCTCACTGTAAACTTCCTACAAACTTCACTGTAAACCTCCTACAAACTTTACAGTAAACCTCGTACAAACTTCACTGTAAACTTCCTCCAAACTTCACTGCAAACATCCTCCAAACTTCACTGCAAACATCCTCCAAAATTCACTGCAAACTTCCTCCAAACTTCAGTGTAAACGTCCTCCAAACTTCACTGCAAACTTCCTCCAAACTTCACTGCAAACTTCCTCCAAACTTCACTGCAAACATCCACCAAACTTCACTGAACATTTCACCAAACTTCACGGCAAACCTCCTCCAAACGTCACTGCAAACCTCCTCCAAACGACACTGCAAACTTCCTCCAAACCTCTCTGCATACTTCCTCCAAACTTCACTGCAAACATCCTCCAAACTTCACTAAACCTTCCACCAAACTTCACTAAACCT
Organism: Stegostoma tigrinum; assembly: GCF_030684315.1. Taxonomy (NCBI): domain Eukaryota; kingdom Metazoa; phylum Chordata; class Chondrichthyes; order Orectolobiformes; family Stegostomatidae; genus Stegostoma; species Stegostoma tigrinum. The sequence continues at coordinate 511,979 of NW_026728110.1, read as the reverse complement.
TCCTCCAAACTTCAGTGCAAACGTCCTCCAAACTTCACTGTAAACTTCCTCTAAAGTTCACTAAAACTTCCTCCGAACTTCACTGTAAACTTCCTCCAAACCTCACGCAAACTTCCTCCAAACTCAACTGTAAACTTCCTCAAAAAATCACAAAAGCTTCCGCCAAACTTCACTGTAAACTTCCTCCAAACTTCACTGCAAACGTCCTCCAAACCTCACTGTAAATTTCATCTAAACTTCACTGCCAACTTCCTCCAAACCACACTGTAAACTTCCACCAAACTTCACTGTGAACCTCCTGAAAACCTCACTGCAAACTTCCTCCACACTTCACTGCAAACTTCCTCCAAACTTCACTGCAAACTTCCTCCAAACTTCACTGTAAACGTCCTCCAAACTTCACTGCAAACTTCATCCAAACTTCACTGTAAACCTCCTGCAAACCTCACTGCAAACTTCCTAAAAAACCTCACGCAAACTTCCTCGAAACTCAACTGTAAACTTCCTCAAAAAATCACAAAAGCTTCCTCCAAACTTCACTGTAAACTTACTACAAACTTCACTGTAAACCTCCAACAAACTTTACAGTAAACCTCCTTCAAACGTCACTGTAAACTTCCTCCAAACTTCACTGCAAACTTCCTCCAAACTTCACTGTAAACGTCCTACAAACTTCACTGTAAACTTCCTCCAAACTTCACTGCAAACATCCTCCAAACTTCACTGCAAACTTCCTCCAAACTTCAGTGTAAACTTCCTCCAAACTTCACTGCAAACTTCCTCCAAACTTCACTGTAAACTTCCTACAAACTTCACTGCAAACATCCACCAAACTTCACTGAACATTTCACCAAACTTCACTGCAATCTTCCTCCAAACGTCACTGCAAACCTCCTCCAAACGTCAGTGCAAACTTCCTCCAAACGTCTCTGCAAACTTCCTCCAAACTTCACTGCAAACTTCCTCTAAACTTCACTAAACCTTCCACCAAACTTCACTAAACCTTCCTCCAAACCTCACGCAAACTTCCTCCAAACTCAACTGTAAACTTCCTCAAAAAATCACAAAAGCTTCCTCCAAACTTCACTGTAAACCTCCTGCAAACCTCACTGCAAACTTCCTCCAAACTTCACAGCAAACTTCCTCCAAACCTCACGGTAAACTTCGAATAAACTTAACTGCAAACTTCCTACAAACCTCACTGGAAACATCCTCCAAACTTTACTGTAAACTTCCTCCAAACCTCTCTGCAAACTTCCTCCAAACCTCACTGTAAATTTCCTCGAAACTTCACTGCCAACTTTCTCCAAACCTCTCTGCAAACGTCCTCAAAACTTCACTGTAAACTTCCTCCAAACTTCACTGCAAACGTCCTCCAAACTTCACTGTTAACCTCCTGCAAACCTCACTGCAAACTTACTCCAAACTTCACAGCAAACTTCCTCCAAACCTCACTGCAAACTTTCTCTAAACTTCACTGTAAACGTCCTCCAAACTTCACTGCAAACTTCCTCCAAACTTCACTGTAAAACTCCTGCAAACCTAACTGCAAACTTCCTCCAAACTTCCCTGCAAACTTCCTCCAAACGTTAGTGTAAACTTCCTATAAACGTCACTGCAAACTTCCTCCAAACATCAGTGTAAACTTCCTCCAAACGTCACTGCAAACTTCCTCCAAACCTCACTGTAAACTTCCTAGAAACGTCACTGCAAACTTCCTACAAACCTCACTGGAAACTTCCTCCAAACTTTACTGTAAACTTCCTCCAAACTTGACTGCAAACTTCCTCCAAACCTCACTGTAAATTTCCTCCAAACCTCACTGCAAACTTCCTCCAAACTTCACAGTAAACTTCCTCCAAACTTCACTGCAAACGTCCTCCAAACTTCACTGTATACCTCCTGCAAACCTCACTGCAAACTTCCTCCAAACTTCACAGCAAATCTCCTCCAAACCTCACTGCAAACTTTCTCTAAACTTCACTGTAAACGTCCTCCAAACTTAACTGCAAACTTCTTCCAAACTTCACTGTAAACCTCCTGCAAACCTCACTGCAAACTTCCTCCAAACTTCACTGTAAACCTCCTGCAAACCTCACTGCAAACTTCCTCCAAACTTCACTGTAAACTTCCTCTAAAGTTCACTAAAACTTCCTCCGAACTTCACTGTAAACTTCCTCCAAACCTCACGCAAACTTCCTCCAAACTCAACTGTAAACTTCCTCAAAAAATCACAAAAGCTTCCGCCAAACTTCACTGTAAACTTCCTCCAAACTTCACTGCAAACGTCCTCCAAACCTCACTGTAAATTTCATCTAAACTTCAATGCCAACTTCCTCCAAACGACACTGCAAACTTCCTCCAAACCTCTCTGCAAACTTCCTCCAAACTTCACTGCAAACATCCTCCAAACTTCACTAAACCTTCCACCAAACTTCACTAAACCTTCCTCCAAACTTCAGTGCAAACGTCCTCCAAACTTCACTGTAAACTTCCTCTAAAGTTCACTAAAACTTCCTCCGAACTTCACTGTAAACTTCCTCCAAACCTCACGCAAACTTCCTCCAAACTCAACTGTAAACTTCCTCAAAAAATCACAAAAGCTTCCGCCAAACTTCACTGTAAACTTCCTCCAAACTTCACTGCAAACGTCCTCCAAACCTCACTGTAAATTTCATCTAAACTTCACTGCCAACTTCCTCCAAACCACACTGCAAACTTCCACCAAACTTCACTGTGAACCTCCTGAAAACCTCACTGCAAACTTCCTCCACACTTCACTGCAAACTTCCTCCAAACTTCACTGCAAACTTCCTCCAAACTTCACTGTAAACGTCTCCAAACTTCACTGCAAACTTCATCCAAACTTCACTGTAAACCTCCTGCAAACCTCACTGCAAACTTCCTAAAAAACCTCACGCAAACTTCCTCGAAACTCAACTGTAAACTTCCTCAAAAAATCACAAAAGCTTCCTCCAAACTTCACTGTAAACTTACTACAAACTTCACTGTAAACTTCCTACAAACTTCACTGCAAACATCCACCAAACTTCACTGAACATTTCACCAAACTTCACTGCAAACTTCCTCCAAACTTCACTGTAAACCTCCTGCAAACCTCACTGCAAACTTCCTCCAAACTTCACAGCAAACTTCCTCCAAACCTCACGGTAAACTTCGTATAAACTTCACTGCAATCGTCCTACAAACCTCACTGGAAACTTCCTCCAAACTTTACTGTAAACTTCCTCCAAACCTCTCTGCAAACTTCCTCCAAACCTCACTGTAAATTTCCTCCAAACTTCACTGCCAACTTCCTCCAAACCTCACTGCAAACGTCCTCCAAACTTTACTGTAAACTTCCTCCAAACTTCACTGCAAACGTCCTCCAAACTTCACTGTAAACCTCCTGCAAACCTCACTGCAAACTTACTCCAAACTTCACAGCAAACTTCCTCCAAACCTCACTGCAAACTTTCTCTAAACTTCACTGTAAACGTCCTCCAAACTTCACTGCAAACTTCCTCCAAACTTCACTGTAAACATCCTCCAAAATTCACTGCAAACTTCCTCCAAACTTCAGTGTAAACGTCCTCCAAACTTCACTGCAAACTTCCTCCAAACTTCAGTGTCAACTTCCTCCAAACGTCACTGCAAACTTCCTCCAAACCTCACAGTAAACTTCCACCAAACTTCACTGTAAACGTCCTCCAAACTTCACTGGAAACTTCCTCCTAACCTCACTGCAAACGTCCTCCAAACTACACTAAAGTTTGCTCGAAATTTCACTGTAAACTTCCAACAAACGTCACTGTAAACGTCCTCTAAACTTCACTAAACCTTGCTCCAAACTTCACTGTAAACCTCCTGCAAACCTCACTGCAAACTTCCTCGAAACCTCACTGCAAACTTCCACCAAACTTGACTAAACCTTTCTCCAAACTTCACTGCAAACATCCTCCAAACGTCACTGCAAACTTCCTCCAAACGTCACTGCAAACTTCCTCCAAACAACTCTGCAAACTTCCTCCAAACCTCACTGTAAACTTCCTACAAACTTCACTGTAAACCTCCTACAAACTTTACAGTAAACCTCGTACAAACTTCACTGTAAACTTCCTCCAAACTTCACTGCAAACATCCTCCAAACTTCACTGCAAACATCCTCCAAAATTCACTGCAAACTTCCTCCAAACTTCAGTGTAAACGTCCTCCAAACTTCACTGCAAACTTCCTCCAAACTTCACGGCAAACTTCCTCCAAACTTCACTGCAAACATCCACCAAACTTCACTGAACATTTCACCAAACTTCACGGCAAACCTCCTCCAAACGTCACTGCAAACCTCCTCCAAACGACACTGCAAACTTCCTCCAAACCTCTCTGCATACTTCCTCCAAACTTCACTGCAAACATCCTCCAAACTTCACTAAACCTTCCACCAAACTTCACTAAACCTTCCTCCAAACTTCAGTGCAAACGTCCTCCAAACTTCACTGTAAACTTCCTCTAAAGTTCACTAAAACTTCCTCCGAACTTCACTGTAAACTTCCTCCAAACCTCACGCAAACTTCCTCCAAACTCAACTGTAAACTTCCTCAAAAAATCACAAAAGCTTCCGCCAAACTTCACTGTAAACTTCCTCCAAACTTCACTGCAAACGTCCTCCAAACCTCACTGTAAATTTCATCTAAACTTCACTGCCAACTTCCTCCAAACCACACTGTAAACTTCCACCAAACTTCACTGTGAACCTCCTGAAAACCTCACTGCAAACTTCCTCCACACTTCACTGCAAACTTCCTCCAAACTTCACTGCAAACTTCCTCCAAACTTCACTGTAAACGTCCTCCAAACTTCACTGCAAACTTCATCCAAACTTCACTGTAAACCTCCTGCAAACCTCACTGCAAACTTCCTAAAAAACCTCACGCAAACTTCCTCGAAACTCAACTGTAAACTTCCTCAAAAAATCACAAAAGCTTCCTCCAAACTTCACTGTAAACTTACTACAAACTTCACTGTAAACCTCCAACAAACTTTACAGTAAACCTCCTTCAAACGTCACTGTAAACTTCCTCCAAACTTCACTGCAAACTTCCTCCAAACTTCACTGTAAACGTCCTACAAACTTCACTGTAAACTTCCTCCAAACTTCACTGCAAACATCCTCCAAACTTCACTGCAAACTTCCTCCAAACTTCAGTGTAAACTTCCTCCAAACTTCACTGCAAACTTCCTCCAAACTTCACTGTAAACTTCCTACAAACTTCACTGCAAACATCCACCAAACTTCACTGAACATTTCACCAAACTTCACTGCAATCTTCCTCCAAACGTCACTGCAAACCTCCTCCAAACGTCAGTGCAAACTTCCTCCAAACGTCTCTGCAAACTTCCTCCAAACTTCACTGCAAACTTCCTCTAAACTTCACTAAACCTTCCACCAAACTTCACTAAACCTTCCTCCAAACCTCACGCAAACTTCCTCCAAACTCAACTGTAAACTTCCTCAAAAAATCACAAAAGCTTCCTCCAAACTTCACTGTAAACCTCCTGCAAACCTCACTGCAAACTTCCTCCAAACTTCACAGCAAACTTCCTCCAAACCTCACGGTAAACTTCGAATAAACTTAACTGCAAACTTCCTACAAACCTCACTGGAAACATCCTCCAAACTTTACTGTAAACTTCCTCCAAACCTCTCTGCAAACTTCCTCCAAACCTCACTGTAAATTTCCTCGAAACTTCACTGCCAACTTTCTCCAAACCTCACTGCAAACGTCCTCAAAACTTCACTGTAAACTTCCTCCAAACTTCACTGCAAACGTCCTCCAAACTTCACTGTTAACCTCCTGCAAACCTCACTGCAAACTTACTCCAAACTTCACAGCAAACTTCCTCCAAACCTCACTGCAAACTTTCTCTAAACTTCACTGTAAACGTCCTCCAAACTTCACTGCAAACTTCCTCCAAACTTCACTGTAAAACTCCTGCAAACCTAACTGCAAACTTCCTCCAAACTTCCCTGCAAACTTCCTCCAAACGTTAGTGTAAACTTCCTATAAACGTCACTGCAAACTTCCTCCAAACATCAGTGTAAACTTCCTCCAAACGTCACTGCAAACTTCCTCCAAACCTCACTGTAAACTTCCTAGAAACGTCACTGCAAACTTCCTACAAACCTCACTGGAAACTTCCTCCAAACTTTACTGTAAACTTCCTCCAAACTTGACTGCAAACTTCCTCCAAACCTCACTGTAAATTTCCTCCAAACCTCACTGCAAACTTCCTCCAAACTTCACAGTAAACTTCCTCCAAACTTCACTGCAAACGTCCTCCAAACTTCACTGTATACCTCCTGCAAACCTCACTGCAAACTTCCTCCAAACTTCACAGCAAATCTCCTCCAAACCTCACTGCAAACTTTCTCTAAACTTCACTGTAAACGTCCTCCAAACTTAACTGCAAACTTCTTCCAAACTTCACTGTAAACCTCCTGCAAACCTCACTGCAAACTTCCTCCAAACTTCACTGTAAACCTCCTGCAAACCTCACTGCAAACTTCCTCCAAACTTCACAGCAAACTTCCTCCAAACCTCACGGTAAACTTCGTATAAACTTCACTGCAATCGTCCTACAAACCTTTCTGCAAACTTCCTCCAAACCTCACTGAAAATTTCCTCCAAACTTCACTGCCAACTTCCTCCAAACCTCACTGCAAACGTCCTCCAACCTTCACTGTAAACTTCGTCCAAACTTAACTGCAAACATCCTCCAAACACACTGTAAATTCCCTCCAAAATTCACTGCAAACTTCCTCCAATCTTCACTGCAAACTTCCTCCAAACCTCTCTGCAAACTTCCTCCAAACTTCACTGCAAACATCCTCCAAACTTCACTAAACCTTCCACCAAACTTCACTAAACCTTCCTCCAAACTTCAGTGCAAACGTCCTCCAAACTTCACTGTAAACCTCCTCTAAAGTTCACTAAAACTTCCTCCGAACTTCACTGTAAACTTCCTCCAAATCTCACGCAAACTTCCTCCAAACTCAACTGTAAACTTCCTCAAAAAATCACAAAAGCTTCCTCCAAACTTCACTGTAAACTTCCTCCAAACTTCACTGCAAACGTCCTCCAAACCTCACTGTAAATTTCATCTCAACTTCACTGCCAACTTCCTCCAAACCTCACTGCAAACTTCCTCCAAACTTCACTGTGAACCTCCTGCAAACCTCACTGCAAACTTCCTCCAAACTTCACTGCAAACTTCCTCCAAACTTCACTGCAAACTTCCGCCAAACTTCACTGTAAACGCCCTCCAAACTTCACTGCAAACTTCCTCCAAACTTCACTGTAAACCTCCTGCAAACCTCACTGCAAACTTCCTCCAAACTTCAGAGCAAACTTCCTCCAAACCTCACGGTAAACTTCGTATAAACTTCACTGCAATCGTCCTACAAACCTCACTGGAAACTTCCTCCAAACATTACTGTAAACTTCCTCCAAACCTCTCTGCAAACGTCCTCCAAACCTCACTGTAAATTTCATCTCAACTTCACTGCCAACTTCCTCCAAACCTCACTGCAAACATCCTCCAAACTTCACTGTGAACCTCCTGCAAACCTCACTGCAAACTTCCTCCAAACTTCACTGCAAACTTCCTCCAAACTTCACTGCAAACTTCCTCCAAACCTCACTGAAAATTTCCTCCAAACTTCACTGCCAACTTCCTCCAAACCTCACTGCAAACGTCCTCCAAACTTCACTGTAAACTTCGTCCAAACTTAACTGCAAACATCCTCCAAACACACTGTAAATTCCCTCCAAAATTCACTGCAAACTTACTCCAATCTTCACTGCAAACTTCCTCCAAACCTCTCTGCAAACTTCCTCCAAACTTCACTGCAAACATCCTCCAAACTTCACTAAACCTTCCACCAAACTTCACTAAACCTTCCTCCAAACTTCAGTGCAAACGTCCTCCAAACTTCACTGTAAACTTCCTCTAAAGTTCACTAAAACTTCCTCCGAACTTCACTGTAAACTTCCTCCAAATCTCACGCAAACTTCCTCCAAACTCAACTGTAAACTTCCTCAAAAAATCACAAAAGCTTCCTCCAAACTTCACTGTAAACTTCCTCCAAACTTCACTGCAAACGTCCTCCAAACCTCACTGTAAATTTCATCTCAACTTCACTGCCAACTTCCTCCAAACCTCACTGCAAACTTCCTCCAAACTTCACTGTGAACCTCCTGCAAACCTCACTGCAAACTTCCTCCAAACTTCACTGCAAACTTCCTCCAAACTTCACTGCAAACTTCCGCCAAACTTCACTGTAAACGCCCTCCAAACTTCACTGCAAACTTCCTCCAAACTTCACTGTAAACCTCCTGCAAACCTCACTGCAAACTTCCTCCAAACTTCACAGCAAACTTCCTCCAAACCTCACGGTAAACTTCGTATAAACCTCACTGCAATCGTCCTACAAACCTCACTGGAAACTTCCTCCAAACTTTACTGTAAACTTCCTCCAAACCTCTCTGCAAACGTCCTCCAAACCTCACTGTAAATTTCATCTCAACTTCACTGCCAACTTCCTCCAAACCTCACTGCAAACATCCTCCAAACTTCACTGTGAACCTCCTGCAAACCTCACTGCAAACTTCCTCCAAACTTCACTGCAAACTTCCTCCAAACTTCACTGCAAACTTCCTCCAAACTTCACTGTAAACGTCCTCCAAACTTCACTGCAAACTTCCTCCAAACTTCACTGTAAACCTCCTGCAAACCTCACAGCAAACTTCCTCCAAACCTCACGGTAAACTTCGTATAAACTTCACTGCAATCGTCCTACAAACCTCACTGGAAACTTCCTCCAAACTTCACTGTAAACCTCCTGCAAACCTCACTGCAAACTTCCTCCAAACTTCACAGCAAACTTCCTCCAAACCTCACAGTAAACTTCGTATAAACTTCACTGCAATCGTCCTACAAACTTCACTGGAAACTTCCTCCTAACCTCACTGTAAACGTCCTCCAAACTACACTAAAATTTGCTCCAAATTTAACTGTAAACTTCCAACAAACGTCACTGTAAACGTCCTCTAAACTTCACTAAACCTTGCTCCAAACTTTTCTGTAAACCTCCTGCAAACCTCACTGCAAACTTCCTCCAAACCTCACTGCAAACTTCCTCCAAACTTCACTGTAAACTTCCTCCAAACTTAACTGCAAACTTCCTCCAAACTTCACTGTGAACCGCCTGCAAACCTCATTGCAAACTTGCTCCAAACTTCACTGCAAACTTCCTCCAAACTTCACTGCAAACTTCCTCCAAACTTCACTGTAAACGTCCTCCAAACTTCACTGCAAACTTCCTCCAAACTTCACTGTAAACCTCCTGCAAACCTCACTGCACACTTCCTCCAAACTTCACAGCAAACTTCCTCCAAACATCACGGTAAACTTCGTATAAACTTCACTGCAATCGTCCTACAAACCTCACTGGAAACTTCCTCCAAACTTCACTGTAAACCTCCTGCAAACCTCACTGCAAACTTCCTCCAAACCTCACTGCAAACGTCCTCCAAACTTCACTGTAAACTTCGTCCAAACTTAACTGCAAACATCCTCCAAACACACTGTAAATTCCCTCCAAAATTCACTGCAAACTTCCTCCAATCTTCACTGCAAACTTCCTCCAAACCAAACAGTAAATTTCATCTCAACTTCACTGCCAACTTCCTCCAAACCTCACTGCAAACTTCCTCCAAACTTCACTGTGAACCTCCTGCAAACCTCACTGCAAACTTCCTCCAAACTTCACTGCAAACTTCCTCCAAACTTCACTGCAAACCTCCTCCAAACTTCACTGTAAACGTCCTCCAAACTTCACTGTAAACATCCTGCAAACCTCACTGCAAACTTCCTCCAAACGTCACAGCAAACTTCCTCCAAACCTCACGGTAAACTTCGTATAAACTTCACTGCAATCGTCCTACAAACCTCTCTGGAAACTTCCTCCAAACCTTACTGTAAACTTCCTCCAAACCTCTCTGCAAACTTCCTCCAAACCTCACTGTAAATTTCCTCCAAACTTCACTGCCAACTTCCTCCAAACCTCACTGCAAACGTCCTCCAAACTTTACTGTAAACTTCCTCCAAACTTCACTGCAAACGTCCTCCAAACTTCACTGTAAACCTCCTGCAAACCTCACTGCAAACTTACTCCAAACTTCACAGCAAACTTCCTCCAAACCTCACTGCAAACTTTCTCTAAACTTCACTGTAAACGTCCTCCAAACTTCACTGCAAACTTCCTCCAAACTTCACTGTAAACCTCCTGCAAAGCTCACTGCAAACTTCCTCCAAACTTCACTGCAAACCTCCTACAAACGTCACTGTAAACTTCCTATAAACTTCACTGCAAACTTCCTCCAAACCTCAGTGTAAACTTCCTCCAAACCTCACTGCAAACTTCCTACAAACCTCACAGTAAACTTCCACCAAACTTCACTGTAAACGTCCTCCAAACTTCACTGGAAACTACCTCCTAACCTCACTGTAAACGTCCTCCAAACTACACTAAAATTTGCTCGAAATTTCACTGTAAACTTCCAACAAACGTCACTGTAAACGTCCTCTAAACTTCACTAAACCTTGCTCCAAACTTCACTGTAAACCTCCTGCAAACCTCACTGCAAACTTCCTCCAAACTTCACTGCAAACCTCCTCCAAACGTCACTGTAAACTTCCTATAAACTTCACTGCAAACTTCCTCCAAACTTCAGTGTAAACTTCCTGCAAACGTCACTGCAAACTTCCTCCAAACCTCACAGTAAACTTCCACCAAACTTCACTGTAAACGTCCTCCAAACTTCACTGGAAACTTCCTCCTAACCTCACTGTAAACGTCCTCCAAACTACACTAAAATTTGCTCCAAATTTAACTGAAAACTTCCAACAAACGTCACTGTAAACGTCCTCTAAACTTCACTAAACCTTGCTCCAAACTTCACTGTAAACCTCCTGCAAACCTCACTGCAAACTTCCTCCAAACCTCACTGCAAACTTCCTCCAAACTTCACTGTAAACTTCCTACAAACCTCATTGCAAACTTCCTCCAAACTTCACTGCAAACTTCCTCCAAACTTCACTGCAAACTTCCTCCAAACTTCACTGTAAACGTCCTCCAAACTTCACTGCAAACTTCCTCCAAACTTCACTGTAAACCTCCTGCAAACCTCACTGCAAACTTCCTCCAAACTTCACTGCAAACTTCCTCCAAACTTCACTGTAAACGTCCTCCAAACTTCACTGCAAACTTCCTCCAAACTTCACTGTAAACCTCCTGCAAACCTCACTGCAAACTTCCTCCAAACTTCACAGCAAACTTCCTCCAAACCTCACGGTAAACTTCGTATAAACTTCACTGCAATCGTCCTACAAACCTCACTGGAAACTTCCTCCAAACTTCACTGTAAACCTCCTGCAAACCTCACTGCAAACTTCCTCCAAACCTCACTGCAAACGTCCTCCAAACTTCACTGTAAACTTCGTCCAAACTTAACTGCAAACATCCTCCAAACACACTGTAAATTCCCTCCAAAATTCACTGCAAACTTCCTCCAATCTTCACTGCAAACTTCCTCCAAACCTCTCTGCAAACTTTCTCCAAACTTCACTGCAAACACCCTCCAAACTTCACTAAACCTTCCACCAAACTTCACTAAACCTTCCTCCAAACTTCAGTGCAAACGTCCTCCAAACTTCACTGTAAACTTCCTCTAAAGTTCACTAAAACTTCCTCCGAACTTCACTGTAAACGTCCTCCAAACTTCACTGCAAACTTCATCCAAACTTCACTGTAAACCTCCTGCAAACCTCACTGCAAACTTCCTAAAAAACCTCACGCAAACTTCCTCGAAACTCAACTGTAAACTTCCTCAAAAAATCACAAAAGCTTCCTCCAAACTTCACTGTAAACTTACGACAAACTTCACTGTAAACCTCCTACAAACTTTACAGTAAACCTCCTTCAAACGTCACTGTAAACTTCCTCCAAACTTCACTGCAAACTTCCTCCAAACTTCACTGTAAACGTCCTACAAACTTCACTGTAAACTTCCTCCAAACTTCACTGCAAACGTCCTCCAAACCACACTGTAAATTTCATCTCAACTTCACTGCCAACTTCCTCCAAACCTCACTGCAAACTTCCTCCAAACTTCACTGTGAACCTCCTGCAAACTTCACTGCAAACTTCCTCCAAACTTCACTGCAAACTTCCTCCAAACTTCACTGCAAACCTCCTCCAAACTTCACTGTAAACGTCCTCCAAACTTCACTGCAAACTTCCTCCAAACTTCACTGTAAACCTCCTGCAAACCTCACTGCAAACTTCCTCCAAACTTCACAGCAAACTTCCTCCAAACCTCACGGTAAACTTCGTATAAACTTCACTGCAATCGTCCTACAAACCTCACTGGAAACTTCCTCCAAACTTCACTGCAAACATCCTCCAAAATTCACTGCAAACTTCCTCCAAACTTCAGTGTAAACGTCCTCCAAACTTCACTGCAAACTTCCTCCAAACTTCAGTGTAAACTTCCTCCAAACGTCACTGCAAACTTCCTCCAAACCTCACTGTAAACTTCCACCAAACTAAACTGTAAACGTCCTCCAAACTTCACTGGAAACTTCCTCCTAACCTCACTGCAAACGTCCTCCAAACTACACTAAAGTTTGCTCGAAATTTCACTGTAAACTTCCAACAAACGTCACTGTAAACGTCCTCTAAACTTCACTAAACCTTGCTCCAAACTTCACTGTAAACCTCCTGCAAACCTCACTGCAAACTTCCTCGAAACCTCACTGCAAACTTCCACCAAACTTCACTAAACCTTTCTCCAAACTTCACTGCAAACATCCTCCAAACTTCACTGCAAACTTCCTCCAAACGTCACTGCAAACTTCCTCCAAACAACTGTGCAAACTTCCTCCAAACCTCACTGTAAACTTCCTACAAACTTCACTGTAAACCTCCTACAAACTTTACAGTAAACTTCGTACAAACTTCACTGTAAACTTCCTCCAAACTTCACTGCAAACATCCTCCAAACTTCACTGCAAACATCCTCCAAAATTCACTGCAAACTTCCTCCAAACTTCAGTGCAAACGTCCTCCAAACTTCACTGCAAACTTCCTCCAAACTTCACTGCAAACTTCCTCCAAACTTCACTGCAAACATCCACCAAACTTCACTGAACATTTCACCAAACTTCACGGCAAACCTCCTCCAAACGTCACTGCAAACCTCCTCCAAACGACACTGCAAACTTCCTCCAAACCTCTCTGCAAACTTCCTCCAAACTTCACTGCAAACATCCTCCAAACTTCACTAAACCTTCCACCAAACTTCACTAAACCTTCCTCCAAACTTCAGTGCAAACGTCCTCCAAACTTCACTGTAAACTTCCTCTAAAGTTCACTAAAACTTCCTCCGAACTTCACTGTAAACTTCCTCCAAACCTCACGCAAACTTCCTCCAAACTCAACTGTAAACTTCCTCAAAAAATCACAAAAGCTTCCGCCAAACTTCACTGTAAACTTCCTCCAAACTTCACTGCAAACGTCCTCCAAACCTCACTGTAAATTTCATCTAAACTTCACTGCCAACTTCCTCCAAACCACACTGCAAACTTCCACCAAACTTCACTGTGAACCTCCTGAAAACCTCACTGCAAACTTCCTCCACACTTCACTGCAAACTTCCTCCAAACTTCAGTGTAAACTTCCTCCAAACTTCACTGCAAACTTCCTCCAAACTTCACTGTAAACTTCCTACAAACTTCACTGCAAACATCCACCAAACTTCACTGAACATTTCACCAAACTTCACTGCAATCTTCCTCCAAAATTCACTGCAAACCTCCTCCAAACGTCAGTGCAAACTTCCTCCAAACGTCTCTGCAAACTTCCTCCAAACTTCACTGCAAACTTCCTCCAAACTTCACTAAACCTTCCACCAAACTTCACTAAACCTTCCTCCAAACTTCAGTGCAAACGTCCTCCTAACTTCACTGTAAACTTCCTCTAAAGTTCACTAAAACTTCCTCCGAACTTCACTGTAAACTTCCTCCAAACCTCACGCAAACTTCCTCCAAACTCAACTGTAAACTTCCTCAAAAAATCACAAAAGCTTCCGCCAAACTTCACTGTAAACTTCCTCCAAACTTCACTGCAAACGTCCTCCAAACCTCACTGTAAATTTCATCTAAACTTCACTGCCAACTTCCTCCAAACCACACTGCAAACTTCCACCAAACTTCACTGTGAACCTCCTGAAAACCTCACTGCAAACTTCCTCCACACTTCACTGCAAACTTCCTCCAAACTTCACTGCAAACATCCTCCAAACTTCACTGTAAACGTCCTCCAAACTTCACTGCAAACTTCATCCAAACTTCACTGTAAACCTCCTGCAAACCTCACTGCAAACTTCCTAAAAAACCTCACGCAAACTTCCTCGAAACTCAACTGTAAACTTCCTCAATAAATCACAAAAGCTTCCTCCAAACTTCACTGTAAACTTACTACAAACTTCACTGTAAACCTCCTACAAACTTTACAGTAAACCTCCTTCAAACGTCACTGTAAACTTCCTCCAAACTTCACTGCAAACTTCCTCCAAACTTCACTGTAAACGTCCTACAAACTTCACTGTAAACTTCCTCCAAACTTCACTGCAAACATCCTCCAAACTTCACTGCAAACTTCCTCCAAACTTCAGTGTAAACTTCCTCCAAACTTCACTGTAAACGTCCTACAAACGTCACTGCAAACTTCCTCCAAACTTTAGTGTAAACTTCCTCCAAACCTCTCTGCAAACTTCCTCCAAACCTCACTGTAAATTTCCTCCAAACTTCACTGCCAACTTCCTCCAAACCTCACTGCAAACTTCCTCCAAACTTCACTGTGAACCTCCTGCAAACCTCACTGCAAACTTCCTCCAAACTTCACTGCAAACTTCCTCCAAACTTCACTGCAAACCTCCTCCAAACTTCACTGTAAACGTCCTACAAACCTCACTGGAAACTTCCTCCAAACTTTAGTGTAAACCTCCTCCAAACCTCTCTGCAAACTTCCTCCAAACCTCACTGTAAATTTCCTCCAAACTTCACTGCCAACTTCCTCCAAACCTCACTGCAAACGTCCTCCAAACTTTACTGTAAACTTCCTCCAAACTTCACTGCAAACGTCCTCCAAACTTCACTGTAAACCTCCTGCAAACCTCACTGCAAACTTACTCCAAACTTCACAGCAATCTTCCTCCAAACCTCACTGCAAACTTTCTCTAAACTTCACTGTAAACGTCCTCCAAACTTCACTGCAAACTTCCTCCAAACTTCACTGTAAACCTCCTGCAAACCTCACTGCAAACTTCCTCCAAACTTCTCTGCAAACCTCCTCCAAACGTCACTGTAAACTTCCTATAAACTTCACTGCAAACTTCCTCCAAACTTCAGTGTAAACTTCCTCCAAACGTCACTGCAAACTTCCTCCAAACCTCACAGTAAACTTCCACCAAACTTCACTGTTAACGTCCTCCAAACTTCACTGGAAACTTCCTCCTAACCTCACTGTAAACGTCCTCCAAACTACACTAAAATTTGCTCGAAATTTCACTGTAAACTTCCAAGAAACGTCACTGTAAACGTCCTCTAAACTTCACTAAACCTTGCTCCAAACTTCACTGTAAACCTCCTGCAAACCTCACTGCAAACTTCCTCGAAACCTCACTGCAAACTTCCACCAAACTTCACTAAACCTTTCTCCAAACTTCACTGCAAACATCCTCCAAACTTCACTGCAAACTTCCTCCAAACCTCACTGTAAACTTCCGACAAACTTCACTGTAAACCTCCTACAAACTTTACAGTAAACTTCGTACAAACTTCACTGTAAACTTCCTCCAAACTTCACTGCAAACATCCTCCAAACTTCACTGCAAACATCCTCCAAAATTCACTGCAAACTTCCTCCAAACTTCAGTGTAAACGTCCTCCAAACTTCACTGCAAACTTCCTCCAAACTTCAGTGTAAACTTCCTCCAAACGTCACTGCAAACTTCCTCCAAACCTCACTGTAAACTTCCACCAACCTAAACTGTAAACGTCCTCCAAACTTCACTGGAAACTTCCTCCTAACCTCACTGCAAACGTCCTCCAAACTACACTAAAGTTTGCTCGAAATTTCACTGTAAACTTCCAACAAACGTCACTGTAAACGTCCTCTAAACTTCACTAAACCTTGCTCCAAACTTCACTGTAAACCTCCTGCAAACCTCACTGCAAACTTCCTCGAAACCTCACTGCAAACTTCCACCAAACTTCACTAAACCTTTCTCCAAACTTCACTGCAAACATCCTCCAAACTTCACTGCAAACTTCCTCCAAACGTCACTGCAAACTTCCTCCAAACAACTGTGCAAACTTCCTCCAAACCTCACTGTAAACTTCCTACAAACTTCACTGTAAACCTCCTACAAACTTTACAGTAAACTTCGTACAAACTTCACTGTAAACTTCCTCCAAACTTCACTGCAAACATCCTCCAAACTTCACTGCAAACATCCTCCAAAATTCACTGCAAACTTCCTCCAAACTTCAGTGCAAACGTCCTCCAAACTTCACTGCAAACTTCCTCCAAACTTCACTGCAAACTTCCTCCAAACTTCACTGCAAACATCCACCAAACTTCACTGAACATTTCACCAAACTTCACGGCAAACCTCCTCCAAACGTCACTGCAAACCTCCTCCAAACGACACTGCAAACTTCCTCCAAACCTCTCTGCAAACTTCCTCCAAACTTCACTGCAAACATCCTCCAAACTTCACTAAACCTTCCACCAAACTTCACTAAACCTTCCTCCAAACTTCAGTGCAAACGTCCTCCAAACTTCACTGTAAACTTCCTCTAAAGTTCACTAAAACTTCCTCCGAACTTCACTGTAAACTTCCTCCAAACCTCAAGCAAACTTCCTCCAAACTCAACTGTAAACTTCCTCAAAAAATCACAAAAGCTTCCGCCAAACTTCACTGTAAACTTCCTCCAAACTTCACTGCAAACGTCCTCCAAACCTCACTGTAAATTTCATCTAAACTTCACTGCCAACTTCCTCCAAACCACACTGCAAACTTCCACCAAACTTCACTGTGAACCTCCTGAAAACCTCACTGCAAACTTCCTCCACACTTCACTGCAAACTTCCTCCAAACTTCACTGCAAACTTCCTCCAAACTTCACTGTAAACGTCCTCCAAACTTCACTGCAAACTTCATCCAAACTTCACTGTAAACCTCCTGCAAACCTCACTGCAAACTTCCTAAAAAACCTCACGCAAACTTCCTCGAAACTCAACTGTAAACTTCCTCAAAAAATCACAAAAGCTTCCTCCAAACTTCACTGTAAACTTACTACAAACTTCACTGTAAACCTCCTACAAACTTTACAGTAAACCTCCTTCAAACGTCACTGTAAACTTCCTCCAAACTTCACTGCAAACTTCCTCCAAACTTCACTGTAAACGTCCTCCAAACTTCACTGTAAACTTCCTCCAAACTTCACTGCAAACATCCTCCAAACTTCACTGCAAACTTCCTCCAAACTTCAGTGTAAACTTCCTCCAAACTTCACTGCAAACTTCCTCCAAACTTCACTGTAAACTTCCTACAAACTTCACTGCAAACATCCACCAAACTTCACTGAACATTTCACCAAACTTCACTGCAATCTTCCTCCAAACGTCACTGCAAACCTCCTCCAAACGTCAGTGCAAACTTCCGCCAAACGTCTCTGCAAACTTCCTCCAAACTTCACTGCAAACTTCCTCCAAACTTCACTAAACCTTCCACCAAACTTCACTAAACCTTCCTCCAAACTTCAGTGCAAACGTCCTCCTAACTTCACTGTAAACTTCCTCTAAAGTTCACTAAATCTTCCTCCGAACTTCACTGTAAACTTCCTCCAAACCTCACGCAAACTTCCTCCAAACTCAACTGTAAACTTCCTCAAAAAATCACAAAAGCTTCCGCCAAACTTCACTGTAAACTTCCTCCAAACTTCACTGCAAACGTCCTCCAAACCTCACTGTAAATTTCATCTAAACTTCACTGCCAACTTCCTCCAAACCACACTGCAAACTTCCACCAAACTTCACTGTGAACCTCCTGAAAACCTCACTGCAAACTTCCTCCACACTTCACTGCAAACTTCCTCCAAACTTCACTGCAAACTTCCTCCAAACTTCACTGTAAACGTCCTCCAAACTTCACTGCAAACTTCATCCAAACTTCACTGTAAACCTCCTGCAAACCTCACTGCAAACTTCCTAAAAAACCTCACGCAAACTTCCTCGAAACTCAACTGTAATCTTCCTCAAAAAATCACAAAAGCTTCCTCCAAACTTCACTGTAAACTTACTACAAACTTCACTGTAAACCTCCTACAAACTTTACAGTAAACCTCCTTCAAACGTCACTGTAAACTTCCTCCAAACTTCACTGCAAACATCCTCCAAACTTCACTGCAAACTTCCTCCAAACTTCAGTGTAAACTTCCTCCAAACTTCACTGCAAACTTCCTCCAAACTTCACTGTAAACTTCCTACAAACTTCACTGCAAACATCCACCAAACTTCACTGAACATTTCACCAAACTTCACTGCAATCTTCCTCCAAACGTCACTGCAAACCTCCTCCAAACGTCAGTGCAAACTTCCTCCAAACGTCTCTGCAAACTTCCTCCAAACTTCACTGCAAACTTCCTCCAAACTTCACTAAACCTTCCACCAAACTTCACTAAACCTTCCTCCAAACTTCAGTGCAAACGTCCTCCTAACTTCACTGTAAACTTCCTCTAAAGTTCACTAAAACTTCCTCCGAACTTCACTGTAAACTTCCTCCAAACCTCACGCAAACTTCCTCCAAACTCAACTGTAAACTTCCTCAAAAAATCACAAAAGCTTCCGCCAAACTTCACTGTAAACTTCCTCCAAACTTCACTGCAAACGTCCTCCAAACCTCACTGTAAATTTCATCTAAACTTCACTGCCAACTTCCTCCAAACCACACTGCAAACTTCCACCAAACTTCACTGTGAACCTCCTGAAAACCTCACTGCAAACTTCCTCCACACTTCACTGCAAACTTCCTCCAAACTTCACTGCAAACTTCCTCCAAACTTCACTGTAAACGTCCTCCAAACTTCACTGCAAACTTCATCCAAACTTCACTGTAAACCTCCTGCAAACCTCACTGCAAACTTCCTAAAAAACCTCACGCAAACTTCCTCGAAACTCAACTGTAAACTTCCTCAATAAATCACAAAAGCTTCCTCCAAACTTCACTGTAAACTTACTACAAACTTCACTGTAAACCTCCTACAAACTTTACAGTAAACCTCCTTCAAACGTCACTGTAAACTTCCTCCAAACTTCACTGCAAACTTCCTCCAAACTTCACTGTAAACGTCCTACAAACTTCACTGTAAACTTCCTCCAAACTTCACTGCAAACATCCTCCAAACTTCACTGCAAACTTCCTCCAAACTTCAGTGTAAACTTCCTCCAAACTTCACTGTAAACGTCCTACAAACTTCACTGTAAACTTCCTCCAAACTTCACTGCAAACATCCTCCAAACTTCACTGCAAACTTCCTCCAAACTTCAGTGTAAACTTCCTCCAAACTTCACTGCAAACTTCCTCCAAACTTCACTGTAAACTTCCTACAAACTTCACTGCAAACATCCACCAAACTTCACTGAACATTTCACCAAACTTCACTGCAATCTTCCTCCAAACGTCACTGCAAACCTCCTCCAAACGTCAGTTCAAACTTACTCCAAACGTCTCTGCAAACTTCCTCCAAACTTCACTGCAAACTTCCTCCAAACTTCACTAAACCTTCCACCAAACTTCACTAAACCTTCCTCCAAACCTCACGCAAACTTCCTCCAAACTCAACTGTAAACTTCCTCAAAAAATCACAAAAGCTTCCGCCAAACTTCACTGGAAACTTCCTCCAAACATCACTGCAAACGTCCTCCAAACCTCACTGTAAATTTCATCTAAACTTCACTGCCAACTTCCTCCAAACCTCACTGCAAACTTCCTCCAAACTTCACTGTGAACCTCCTGCAAGCCTCACTGCAAACGTCCTCCAAACTTCACTGCAAACTTCCTCCAAACATCACTGCAAACTTCCTCCAAACTTCATTGTAAACGTCCTCCAAACTTCACTGCAAACTTCCTCCAAACTTCACTGTAAACCTCCTGCAAACCTCACTGCAAACTTCCTCCAAACTTCACAGCAAACTTCCTCCAAACCTCACGGTAAACTTCGAATAAACTTAACTGCAAACTTCCTACAAACCTCACTGGAAACATCCTCCAAACTTTACTGTAAACTTCCTCCAAACCTCTCTGCAAACTTCCTCCAAACCTCACTGTAAATTTCCTCGAAACTTCACTGCCAACTTTCTCCAAACCTCACTGCAAACGTCCTCAAAACTTCACTGTAAACTTCCTCCAAACTTCACTGCAAACGTCCTCCAAACTTCACTGTTAACCTCCTGCAAACCTCACTGCAAACTTACTCCAAACTTCACAGCAAACTTCCTCCAAACCTCACTGCAAACTTTCTCTAAACTTCACTGTAAACGTCCTCCAAACTTCACTGCAAACTTCCTCCAAACTTCACTGTAAAACTCCTGCAAACCTAACTGCAAACTTCCTCCAAACTTCCCTGCAAACTTCCTCCAAACGTTAGTGTAAACTTCCTATAAACTTCACTGCAAACTTCCTCCAAACATCAGTGTAAACTTCCTCCAAACGTCACTGCAAACTTCCTCCAAACCTCACTGTAAACTTCCTAGAAACGTCACTGCAAACTTCCTACAAACCACACTGGAAACTTCCTCCAAACTTTACTGTAAACTTCCTCCAAACTTGACTGCAAACTTCCACCAAACCTCACTGTAAATTTCCTCCAAACCTCACTGCAAACTTCCTCCAAACTTCACAGTAAACTTCCTCCAAACTTCACTGCAAACGTCCTCCAAACTTCATTGTATACCTCCTGCAAACCTCACTGCAAACTTCCTCCAAACTTCACAGCAAATCTCCTCCAAACCTCACTGCAAACTTTCTCTAAACTTCACTGTAAACGTCCTCCAAACTTCACTGCAAACTTCTTCCAAACTTCACTGTAAACCTCCTGCAAACCTCACTGCAAACTTCCTCCAAACTTCACTGTAAACCTCCTGCAAACCTCACTGCAAACTTCCTCCAAACTTCACAGCAAACTTCCTCCAAACCTCACGGTAAACTTCGTATAAACTTCACTGCAATCGTCCTACAAAGCTCTCTGCAAACTTCCTCCAAACCTCACTGAAAATTTCCTCCAAACTTCACTGCCAACTTCCTCCAAACCTCACTGCAAACGTCCTCCAAACTTCACTGTAAACTTCGTCCAAACTTAACTGCAAACATCCTCCAAACACACTGTAAATTCCCTCCAAAATTCACTGCAAACTTCCTCCAATCTTCACTGCAAACTTCCTCCAAACCTCTCTGCAAACTTCCTCCAAACTTCACTGCAAACATCCTCCAAACTTCACTAAACCTTCCACCAAACTTCACTAAACCTTCCTCCAAACTTCAGTGCAAACGTCCTCCAAACTTCACTGTAAACTTCCTCTAGTGTTCACTAAAACTTCCTCCGAACTTAACTGTAATCTTCCTCCAAACCTCACGCAAACTTCCTCCAAACTCAACTGTAAACTTCCTCAAAAAATCACAAAAGCTTCCTCCAAACTTCACTGTAAACTTCCTCCAAACTTCACTGCAAACGTCCTCCAAACCTCACTGTAAATTTCATCTCAACTTCACTGCCAACTTCCTCCAAACCTCACTGCAAACTTCCTCCAAACTTCACTGTGAACATTCTGCAAACCTCACTGCAAACTTCCTCCAAACTTCACTGCAAACTTCCTCCAAACTTCACTGCAAACTTCCTCCAAACTTCACTGTAAACGTCCTCCAAACTTCACTGCAAACTTCCTCCAAACTTCACTGTAAACCTCCTGCAAACCTCACGGCAAACTTCCTCCAAACATCACAGCAAACTTCCTCCAAACCTCACGGTAAACTTCGTATAAACTTCACTGCAATCGTCCTACAAACCTCACTGGAAACTTCCTCCAAACTTTACTGTAAACTTCCTCCAAACCTCACTGCAAACTTTCTCTAAACTTCACTGTAAACTTCCTCCAAACTTCACTGCAAACATCCTCCAAACTTCACTGCAAACTTCCTCCAAACTTCAGTGTAAACTTCCTCCAAACTTCACTGCAAACTTCCTCCAAACTTCACTGTAAACTTCCTACAAACTTCACTGCAAACATCCACCAAACTTCACTAAACCTTCCACCAAACTTCACGAAACCTTCCTCCAAACTTCAGTGCAAACGTCCTCCTAACTTCACTGTAAACTTCCTCTAAAGTTCACTAAAACTTCCTCCGAACTTCACTGTAAACTTCCTCCAAACCTCACGCAAACTTCCTCCAAACTCAACTGTAAACTTCCTCAAAAAATCACAAAAGCTTCCGCCAAACTTCACTGTAAACTTCCTCCAAACTTCACTGCAAACGTCCTCCAAACCTCACTGTAAATTTCATCTAAACTTCACTGCCAACTTCCTCCAAACCACACTGCAAACTTCCACCAAACTTCACTGTGAACCTCCTGAAAACCTCACTGCAAACTTCCTCCACACTTCACTGCAAACTTCCTCCAAACTTCACTGCAAACTTCCTCCAAACTTCACTGTAAACGTCCTCCAAACTTCACTGCAAACTTCATCCAAACTTCACTGTAAACCTCCTGCAAACCTCACTGCAAACTTCCTAAAAAACCTCACGCAAACTTCCTCGAAACTCAACTGTAAACTTCCTCAAAAAATCACAAAAGCTTCCTCCAAACTTCACTGTAAACTTACTACAAACTTCACTGTAAACCTCCTACAAACTTTACAGTAAACCTCCTTCAAACGTCACTGTAAACTTCCTCCAAACTTCACTGCAAACTTCCTCCAAACTTCACTGTAAACGTCCTACAAACTTCACTGTAAACTTCCTCCAAACTTCACTGCAAACATCCTCCAAACTTCACTGCAAACTTCCTCCAAACTTCAGTGTAAACTTCCTCCAAACTTCACTGCAAACTTCCTCCAAACTTCACTGTAAACTTCCTCCAAACTTCACTGCAAACATCCACCAAACTTCACTGAACATTTCACCAAACTTCACTGCAATCTTCCTCCAAACGTCACTGCAAACCTCCTCCAAACGTCAGTGCAAACTTCCTCCAAACGTCTCTGCAAACTTCCTCCAAACTTCACTGCAAACTTCCTCCAAACTTCACTAAACCTTCCACCAAACTTCACTAAACCTTCCTCCAAACTTCAGTGCAAACGTCCTCCTAACTTCACTGTAAACTTCCTCTGAAGTTCACTAAAACTTCCTCCGAACTTCACTGTAAACTTCCTCCAAACCTCACGCAAACTTCCTCCAAACTCAACTGTAAACTTCCTCAAAAAATCACAAAAGCTTCCGCCAAACTTCACTGTAAACTTCCTCCAAACTTCACTGCAAACGTCCTCCAAACCTCACTGTAAATTTCATCTAAACTTCACTGCCAACTTCCTCCAAACCACACTGCAAACTTCCACCAAACTTCACTGTTAACCTCCTGAAAACCTCACTGCAAACTTCCTCCACACTTCACTGCAAACTTCCTCCAAACTTCACTGCAAACTTCCTCTAAACTTCACTGTAAACGGCCTCCAAACTTCACTGCAAACTTCCTCCAAACTTCACTGTAAACCTCCTGCAAACCTCACTGCAAACTTCCTAAAAAACCTCACGCAAACTTCCTCGAAACTCAACTGTAAACTTCCTCAAAAAATCACAAAAGCTTCCTCCAAACTTCACTGTAAACTTACTACAAACTTCACTGTAAACCTCCTACAAACTTTACAGTAAACCTCCTTCAAACGTCACTGTAAACTTCCTCCAAACTTCACTGCAAACTTCCTCCAAACTTCACTGTAAACGTCCTACAAACTTCACTGTAAACTTCCTCCAAACTTCACTGCAAACATCCTCCAAACTTCACTGCAAACTTCCTCCAAACTTCAGTGTAAACTTCCTCCAAACTTCACTGTAAACGTCCTACAAACTTCACTGTAAACTTCCTCCAAACTTCACTGCAAACATCCTCCAAACTTCACTGCAAACTTCCTCCAAACTTCAGTGTAAACTTCCTCCAAACTTCACTGCAAACTTCCTCCAAACTTCACTGTAAACTTCCTACAAACTTCACTGCAAACATCCACCAAACTTCACTGAACATTTCACCAAACTTCACTGCAATCTTCCTCCAAACGTCACTGCAAACCTCCTCCAAACGTCAGTTCAAACTTCCTCCAAACGTCTCTGCAAACTTCCTCCAAACTTCACTGCAAACTTCCTCCAAACTTCACTAAACCTTCCACCAAACTTCACTAAACCTTCCTCCAAACCTCACGCAAACTTCCTCCAAACTCAACTGTAAACTTCCTCAAAAAATCACAAAAGCTTCCGCCAAACTTCACTGTAAACTTCCTCCAAACATCACTGCAAACGTCCTCCAAACCTCACTGTAAATTTCATCTAAACTTCACTGCCAACTTCCTCCAAACCACACTGCATACTTCCTCCAAACTTCACTGTGAACCTCCTGCAAGCCTCACTGCAAACGTCCTCCAAACTTCACTGCAAACTTCCTCCAAACATCACTGCAAACTTCCTCCAAACTTCATTGTAAACGTCCTCCAAACTTCACTGCAAACTTCCTCCAAACTTCACTGTAAACCTCCTGCAAACCTCACTGCAAACTTCCTCCAAACTTCACAGCAAACTTCCTCCAAACCTCACGGTAAACTTCGAATAAACTTAACTGCAAACTTCCTACAAACCTCACTGGAAACATCCTCCAAACTTTACTGTAAACTTCCTCCAAACCTCTCTGCAAACTTCCTCCAAACCTCACTGTAAATTTCCTCGAAACTTCACTGCCAACTTTCTCCAAACCTCACTGCAAACGTCCTCAAAACTTCACTGTAAACTTCCTCCAAACTTCACTGCAAACGTCCTCCAAACTTCACTGTTAACCTCCTGCAAACCTCACTGCAAACTTACTCCAAACTTCACAGCAAACTTCCTCCAAACCTCACTGCAAACTTTCTCTAAACTTCACTGTAAACGTCCTCCAAACTTCACTGCAAACTTCCTCCAAACTTCACTGTAAAACTCCTGCAAACCTAACTGCAAACTTCCTCCAAACTTCCCTGCAAACTTCCTCCAAACGTTAGTGTAAACTTCCTATAAACTTCACTGCAAACTTCCTCCAAACATCAGTGTAAACTTCCTCCAAACGTCACTGCAAACTTCCTCCAAACCTCACTGTAAACTTCCTAGAAACGTCACTGCAAACTTCCTACAAACCACACTGGAAACTTCCTCCAAACTTTACTGTAAACTTCCTCCAAACTTGACTGCAAACTTCCACCAAACCTCACTGTAAATTTCCTCCAAACCTCACTGCAAACTTCCTCCAAACTTCACAGTAAACTTCCTCCAAACTTCACTGCAAACGTCCTCCAAACTTCATTGTATACCTCCTGCAAACCTCACTGCAAACTTCCTCCAAACTTCACAGCAAATCTCCTCCAAACCTCACTGCAAACTTTCTCTAAACTTCACTGTAAACGTCCTCCAAACTTCACTGCAAACTTCTTCCAAACTTCACTGTAAACCTCCTGCAAACCTCACTGCAAACTTCCTCCAAACTTCACAGCAAACTTCCTCCAAACCTCACGGTAAACTTCGTATAAACTTCACTGCAATCGTCCTACAAACCTCTCTGCAAACTTCCTCCAAACCTCACTGAAAATTTCCTCCAAACTTCACTGCCAACTTCCTCCAAACCTCACTGCAAACGTCCTCCAAACTTCACTGTAAACTTCGTCCAAACTTAACTGCAAACATCCTCCAAACACACTGTAAATTCCCTCCAAAATTCACTGCAAACTTCCTCCAATCTTCACTGCAAACTTCCTCCAAACCTCTCTGCAAACTTCCTCCAAACTTCACTGCAAACATCCTCCAAACTTCACTAAACCTTCCACCAAACTTCACTAAACCTTCCTCCAAACTTCAGTGCAAACGTCCTCCAAACTTCACTGTAAACTTCCTCTAAAGTTCACTAAAACTTCCTCCGAACTTAACTGTAAACTTCCTCCAAACCTCACGCAAACTTCCTCCAAACTCAACTGTAAACTTCCTCAAAAAATCACAAAAGCTTCCTCCAAACTTCACTGTAAACTTCCTCCAAACTTCACTGCAAACGTCCTCCAAACCTCACTGTAAATTTCATCTCAACTTCACTGCCAACTTCCTCCAAACCTCACTGCAAACTTCCTCCAAACTTCACTGTGAACATCCTGCAAACCTCACTGCAAACTTCCTCCAAACTTCACTGCAAACTTCCTCCAAACTTCACTGCAAACTTCCTCCAAACTTCACTGTAAACGTCCTCCAAACTTCACTGCAAACTTCCTCCAAACTTCACTGTAAACCTCCTGCAAACCTCACTGCAAACTTCCTCCAAACTTCACAGCAAACTTCCTCCAAACCTCACGGTAAACTTCGTATAAACTTCACTGCAATCGTCCTACAAACCTCACTGGAAACTTCCTCCAAACTTTACTGTAAACTTCCTCCAAACCTCACTGCAAACTTTCTCTAAACTTCACTGTAAACGTCCTCCAAACTTCACTGCAAACTTCCTCCAAACTTCACTGTAAACCTCCTGCAAACCTCACTGCAAACTTCCTCCAAACTTCACTGCAAACCTCCTCCAAACGTCACTGTAAACTTCCTATAAACTTCACTGCAAACTTCCTCCAAACTTCACTGTAAACGTCCTCCAAACTTCACTGCAAACTTCATCCAAACTTCACTGTAAACCTCCTGCAAACCCCACTGCAAACTTCCTAAAAAACCTCACGCAAACTTCCTCGAAACTCAACTGTAAACTTCCTCAAAAAATCACAAAAGCTTCCTCCAAACTTCACTGTAAACTTACTACAAACTTCACTGTAAACCTCCTACAAACTTTACAGTAAACCTCCTTCAAACGTCACTGTAAACTTCCTCCAAACTTCACTGCAAACTTCCTCCAAACTTCACTGTAAACGTCCTACAAACTTCACTGTAAACTTCCTCCAAACTTCACTGCAAACATCCTCCAAACTTCACTGCAAACTTCCTCCAAACTTCAGTGTAAACTTCCTCCAAACTTCACTGCAATCTTCCTCCAAACTTCACTGTAAACTTCCTACAAACTTCACTACAAACATCCACCAAACTTCACTGAACATTTCACCAAACTTCACTGCAATCTTCCTACAAACGTCACTGCAAACCTCCTCCAAACGTCAGTGCAAACTTCCTCCAAACGTCTCTGCAAACTTCCTCCAAACTTCACTGCAAACTTCCTCCAAACTTCACTAAACCTTCCACCAAACTTCACTAAACCTTCCTCCAAACCTCACGCAAACTTCCTCCAAGCTCAACTGTAAACTTCCTCAAAAAATCACAAAAGCTTCCGCCAAACTTCACTGTAAACTTCCTCCAAACATCACTGCAAACGTCCTCCAAACCTCACTGTAAATTTCATCTAAACTTCACTGCCAACTTCCTCCAAACCACACTGCAAACTTCCTCCAAACTTCACTGTGAACCTCCTGCAAGCCTCACTGCAAACGTCCTCCAAACTTCACTGCAAACTTCCTCCAAACATCACTGCAAACTTCCTCCAAACTTCATTGTAAACGTCCTCCAAACTTCACTGCAAACTTCCTCCAAACTTCACTGTAAACCTCCTGCAAACCTCACTGCAAACTTCCTCCAAACTTCACAGCAAACTTCCTCCAAACCTCACGGTAAACTTCGAATAAACTTAACTGCAAACTTCCTACAAACCTCACTGGAAACATCTTCCAAACTTTACTGTAAACTTCCTCCAAACCTCTCTGCAAACTTCCTCCAAACCTCACTGTAAATTTCCTCGAAACTTCACTGCCAACTTTCTCCAAACCTCACTGCAAACGTCCTCAAAACTTCACTGTAAACTTCCTCCAAACTTCACTGCAAACGTCCTCCAAACTTCACTGTTAACCTCCTGCAAACCTCACTGCAAACTTACTCCAAACTTCACAGCAAACTTCCTCCAAACCTCACTGCAAACTTTCTCTAAACTTCACTGTAAACGTCCTCCAAACTTCACTGCAAACTTCCTCCAAACTTCACTGTAAAACTCCTGCAAACCTAACTGCAAACTTCCTCCAAACGTTAGTGTAAACTTCCTATAAACTTCACTGCAAACTTCCTCCAAACATCAGTGTAAACTTCCTCCAAACGTCACTGCAAACTTCCTCCAAACCTCACTGTAAACTTCCTAGAAACGTCACTGCAAACTTCCTACAAACCACACTGGAAACTTCCTCCAAACTTTACTGTAAACTTCCTCCAAACTTGACTGTAAACTTCCACCAAACCTCACTGTAAATTTCCTCCAAACCTCACTGCAAACTTCCTCCAAACTTCACAGTAAACTTCCTCCAAACTTCACTGCAAACGTCCTCCAAACTTCACTGTATACCTCCTGCAAACCTCACTGCAAACTTCCTCCAAACTTCACAGCAAATCTCCTCCAAACCTCACTGCAAACTTTCTCTAAACTTCACTGTAAACGTCCTCCAAACTTCACTGCAAACTTCTTCCAAACTTCACTGTAAACCTCCTGCAAACCTCACTGCAAACTTCCTCCAAACTTCACTGTAAACCTCCTGCAAACCTCACTGCAAACTTCCTCCAAACTTCACAGCAAACTTCCTCCAAACCTCACGGTAAACTTCGTATAAACTTCACTGCAATCGTCCTACAAACCTCTCTGCAAACTTCCTCCAAACCTCACTGAAAATTTCCTCCAAACTTCACTGCCAACTTCCTCCAAACCTCACTGCAAACGTCCTCCAAACTTCACTGTAAACTTCGTCCAAACTTAACTGCAAACATCCTCCAAACACACTGTAAATTCCCTCCAAAATTCACTGCAAACTTCCTCCAATCTTCACTGCAAACTTCCTCCAAACCTCTCTGCAAACTTCCTCCAAACTTCACTGCAAACATCCTCCAAACTTCACTAAACCTTCCACCAAACTTCACTAAACCTTCCTCCAAACTTCAGTGCAAACGTCCTCCAAACTTCACTGTAAACTTCCTCTAAAGTTCACTAAAACTTCCTCCGAACTTCACTGTAAACTTCCTCCAAACCTCACGCAAACTTCCTCCAAACTCAACTGTAAACTTCCTCAAAAAATCACAAAAGCTTCCTCCAAACTTCACTGTAAACTTCCTCCAAACTTCACTGCAAACGTCCTCCAAACCTCACTGTAAATTTCATCTCAACTTCACTGCCAACTTCCTCCAAACCTCACTGCAAACTTCCTCCAAACTTCACTGTGAACATCCTGCAAACCTCACTGCAAACTTCCTCCAAACTTCACTGCAAACTTCCTCCAAACTTCACTGCAAACTTCCTCCAAACTTCACTGTAAACGTCCTCCAAACTTCACTGCAAACTTCCTCCAAACTTCACTGTAAACCTCCTGCAAACCTCACTGCAAACTTCCTCCAAACTTCACAGCAAACTTCCTCCAAACCTCACGGTAAACTTCATATAAACTTCACTGCAATCGTCCTACAAACCTCACTGGAAACTTCCTCCAAACTTTACTGTAAACTTCCTCCAAACCTCTCTGCAAACTTCCTCCAAACCTCACTGTAAATTTCCTCCAAACTTCACTGCCAACTTCCTCCAAACCTCACTGCAAACGTCCTCCAAACTTTACTGTAAACTTCCTCCAAACTTCACTGCAAACGTCCTCCAAACTTCACTGTAAACCTCCTGCAAACCTCACTGCAAACTTACTCCAAACTTCACAGCAAACTTCCTCCAAACCTCACTGCAAACTTTCTCTAAACTTCACTGTAAACGTCCTCCAAACTTCACTGCAAACTTCCTCCAAACTTCACTGTAAACCTCCTGCAAACCTCACTGCAAACTTCCTCCAAACTTCACTGCAAACCTCCTCCAAACGTCACTGTAAACTTCCTATAAACTTCACTGCAAACTTCCTCCAAACTTCAGTGTAAACTTCCTCCAAACGTCACTGCAAACTTCCTCCAAACCTCACAGTAAACTTCCACCAAACTTCACTGTAAACGTCCTCCAAACTTCACTGGAAACTTCCTCCTAACCTCACTGTAAACGTCCTCCAAACTACACTAAAATTTGCTGGAAATTTAACTCTAAACTTCCAACAAACGTCACTGTAAACGTCCTCTAAACTTCACTAAACCTTGCTCCAAACTTCACTGTAAACCTCCTGCAAACCTCACTGCAAACTTCCTCGAAACCTCACTGCAAACTTCCACCAAACTTCACTAAACCTTTCTCCAAACTTCACTGCAAACATCCTCCAAACTTCACTGCAAACTTCCTCCAAACGTCACTGCAAACTTCCTCCAAACAACTCTGCAAACTTCCTCCAAATCTCACTGTAAACTTCCTACAAACTTCACTGTAAACCTCCTACAAACTTTACAGTAAACTTCGTACAAACTTCACTGTAAACTTCCTCCAAACTTCACTGCAAACATCGTCCAAACTTCACTGCAAACATCCTCCAAAATTCATGGCAAACTTCCTCCAAACTTCAGTGTAAACGTCCTCCAAACTTCACTGCAAACTTCCTCCAAACTTCACTGCAAACTTCCTCCAAACGTCACTGCAAACATCCACCAAACTTCACTGAACATTTCACCAAACTTCACTGCAAACCTCCTCCAAACGTCACTGCAACCTCCTCCAAACGACACTGCAAACTTCTTCCAAACTTCACTGCAAACATCCTCCAAACTTCACTATACCTTCCACCAAACTTCACTAAACCTTCCTCCAAACTTCAGTGCAAACGTCCTCCAAACTTCACTGTAAACTTCCTCTAAAGTTCACTAAAACTTCCTCCGAACTTCACTGAAAACTTCCTCCAAACGTCACTGCAAACTTCCTCCAAACTCAACTGTTAACTTCCTCAAAAAATCACAAAAGATTCCTCCAAACTTCACTGTAAACTTCCTCCAAACTTCACTGCAAACGTCCTCCAAACCTCACTGTAAATTTAATCTAAACTTCACTGCCAACTTCCTCCAAACCTCACTGCAAACTTCCACCAAACTTCACTGTGAACCTCCTG
This sequence comes from Stegostoma tigrinum, assembly GCF_030684315.1. Lineage (NCBI taxonomy): Eukaryota > Metazoa > Chordata > Chondrichthyes > Orectolobiformes > Stegostomatidae > Stegostoma > Stegostoma tigrinum. The sequence goes on along the minus strand of NW_026728110.1, from coordinate 480,484 downwards.
AAAACCTCACTGCAAACTTCCTCCACACTTCACTGCAAACTTCCTCCAAACTTCACTGCAAACTTCCTCCAAACTTCACTGTAAACGCCCTCCAAACTTCACTGCAAACTTCATCCAAACTTCACTGTAAACCTCCTGCAAACCTCATTGCAAACTTCCTAAAAAACCTCACGCAAACTTCCTCGAAACTCAACTGTAAACTTCCTCAAAAAATCACAAAAGCTTCCTCCAAACTTCACTGAAAACTTACTACAAACTTCACTGTAAACCTCCTACAAACTTTACAGTAAACCTCCTTCAAACGTCACTGTAAACCTCCTCCAAACTTCACTGCAAACTTCCTCCAAACTTCACTGTAAACGTCCTCCAAACTTCACTGTAAACTTCCTCCAAACTTCACTGCAAACATCCTCCAAACTTCACTGCAAACTTCCTCCAAACTTCAGTGTAAACTTCCTCCAAACTTCACTGCAAACTTCCTCCAAACTTCACTGTAAACTTCCTACAAACTTCACTGCAAACATCCACCAAACTTCACTGAACATTTCACCAAACTTCACAGCAAACTTCCTCCAAACGTCACTGCAAACCTCCTCCAAACGTCAGTGCAAACTTCCTCCAAACGTCTCTGCATACTTCCTCCAAACTTCACTGCAAACTTCCTCCAAACTTCACTAAACCTTCCACCAAACTTCACTAAACCTTCCTCCAAACCTCACGCAAACTTCCTCCAAACTCAACTGTAAACTTCCTCAAAAAATCACAAAAGCTTCCGCCAAACTTCACTGTAAACTTCCTCCAAACTTCACTGCAAACGTCCTCCAAACCTCACTGTAAATTTCATCTAAACTTCACTGCCAACTTCCTCCAAACCTCACTGCAAACTTCGTCCAAACTTCACTGTAGACTTCCTCCAAACTTCACTGCAAACGTCCTCCAAACTTCACTGTAAACCTCCTGCAAACCACAGACTGCAAACTTCCTCCAAACTTCTCAGCAAACTTCCTCCAAACATCACTGCAAACTTTCTCTAAACTTCACTGTAAACGTCCTCCAAACTTCACTGCAAACTTCCTCCAAACTTCACTGTAAACCTCCTGCAAACCTCACTGCAAACTTCCTCCAAACTTCACTGCAAACTTCCTCCAAACGTCACTGTAAACTTCCTATAAACTTCACTGCAAACTTCCACCAAACTTCAGTGCAAAATTCCTCCAAACTTCACTGCCAACTTCCTCCAAACCTCACTGTAAACTTCCTACAAACTTCACTGTAAACGTCCTCCAAACTTTACTGGAAACTTCCTCCTAACCTCACTGTAAACGTCCTCCAAACTTCACTAAAATTTGCTCCAAATTTCACTGTAAACTTCGTACAAACTTCACTGTAAACGTCCTCTAAACTTCACTAAACCTTCCTCCAAACTTCACTGTAAATTTCACCAAACTTCATTGTAAGTTTCCTCGAAGCTTCACTGCAAACTTCCTCCAAACATCACTGCAAACTTCCTCCAAACTTCACTAAAACCTCCTCAAAACTTCACTGCAAACTTCCTCCAAGCCTCACTGTCAACTTCCTCCAAACTTGATTGTAAACTTCATCCAAACTTCAGTGTAAATTTCCTCCAAACGTCACTGCAAACTTCCTCCAAACTTCACTGTAAACCTCCTCCAAACTTCACTGCAAACTTCCTCTAAACCTCACTGCAAACTTCCGACAAACGTCACTACAAACCTCCCTCAAACTTCACTGTAAACTTCCACCAAAGCTCACTTCAAACTTGCTCCAAACTTCACTAAAGCTTCCGCCAAAACTCACTGTAAATTTCCTCCAATCTTCACTGCAAACTTAATCCAAACTTCACTAAAACTTCCTCCAAACTTCACTGCAAACTTCCTCCAAACTTCACTGTAAACTTCCTCCAAACTTAACTGCAAACATCCCTCAAACACACTGTAAATTTCCTCCAAAATTCATTGCAAACTTCCTCCAATCTTCACTGTAAACTTCCTACAAACTTCAATGTAAACTTCCTCCAAACTTCGCTGCAAATATCCTCCAAACTTCACTAAAACCTCCTCCAAACTTCAGTGTAAACTTCCTCCAAACTTCACTGTAAACCTCCTGCAAACCTCACTGCAAACTTCCTCCAAACTTCACTGCAAACTTCTTCCAAACGTCACTGTAAACTTCCTATAAACTTCACTGCAAACTTCCTCCAAACTTCAGTGTAAACTTCCTCCAAACGTCACTGCAAACTTCCTCCAAACCTCGCCGTAAACATCCACCAAACTTCACTGTAAACGTCCTCCAAACTTCACTGGAAACTTCATCCTTACCTCACTGTAAACGTCCTCCAAACTACACTAAAATTTGCTCCAAATTTCATTGTAAACTTCCAACAAACTTCACTGTAAACGTCCTCTAAACTTCACCGAACCTTCCTGCAAACTTCACTGTAAACCTCCTGCAAACCTCACTGCAAACTTCCTCCAAACCTCACTGCAAACTTCCTCCAAACTTCACTGTGAACGTCCAGCAAACCTCACTGCAAACTTCCTCCAAACTTCACTGCAAACATACTCCAAACTTCACTGCAAACTTCCTCCAAACTTCACTGTAAACGTCCTCCAAACTTCACTGCAAACTTCCTCCAAACTTCACTGTAATCCTCCTGCAAACCTCACTGCAAACTTCCTCCAAACTTCACAGCAAACTTCCTCCAAACTTTACGGTAAACTTCCTATAAACTTCACTGCAAACTTCCTACAAACCTCACAGGAAACTTCCTCCAAACTTTACTGTAAACTTCCTCCAAACCTCTCTGCAAACTTCCTCCAAACCTCACTGTCAATTTCCTCCAAACTTCACTGCCAACTTCCTCCAAACCTCACTGCAAACGTCCTCCAAACTTCACTGTAAACTTCCGACAAACTTCACTGCAAACGTCCTCCAAACTTCACTGTAAACCTCCTGCAAACCACACTGCAAACTTCCTCCAAACATCACAGCAAACTTCCTCCAAACATCACTGCAAACTTTCTCTAAACTTCACTGTAAACGTACTCCAAACTTCACTGCAAACTTCCTCCAAACTTCACTGTAAACCTCCTGCAAATCTCACTGCAAACTTCCTCCAAACTTCACTGCAAACTTCCTCCAAACGTCACTGTAAACTTCCTATAAACTTCACTGCAAACTTCCACCAAACTTCAGTGCAAAATTCCTCCAAACTTCACTGCAAACTTCCTCCAAACCTCACTGTAAACTTCCTACAAACTTCACTGTAAACGTCCTCCAACCTTCACTGGAAACTTCCTCCTAACCTCACTGTAAACGTCCTCCAAACTTCACTAAAATTTGCTCCAAATTTCACTGTAAACTTCCTACAAACTTCACTGTAAACGTCCTCTAAACTTCACTAAACCTTCCTCCAAACTTCACTGTAAATTTCACCAAACTTCATTGTAAATTTCCTCGAAGCTTCACTGCAAACTTCCTCCAAACATCACTGCAAACGTCCTCCAAACTTCACTAAAACCTCCTCAAAACTTCACTGCAAACTTCCTCCAAGCCTCACTGTCAACTTCCTCCAAACTTGATTGTAAACTTCATCCAAACTTCAGTGTAAATTTCCTCCAAACGTCACTGCAAACTTCCTCAAAACTTCATGGTAAACCTCCTCCAAACTTCACTGCAAACTTCCTCTAAACCTCACTGCAAACTTCCTACAAACCTCACTACAAACCTCCCTCAAACTTCACTGTAAACTTCCACCAAAGCTCACTTTAAACTTGCTCCAAACTTCACTAAAGCTTCCGCCAAAACTCACTGTAAATTTCCTCCAATCTTCACTGCAAACTTAATCCAAACTTCACTAAAACTTCCTCCAAACTTCACTGCAAACTTCCTCCAAACTTAACTGCAAACATCCCTCAAACACACTGGAAATTTCCTCCAAAATTCACTGCAAACTTCCTCCAATCTTCACTGTAAACTTCCTACAAACTTCAATGTAAACTTCCTCCAAACTTCACTGCAAATATCCTCCAAACGTCACTAAAACCTCCTCCAAACTTCAGTGTAAACTTCCTCCAAACTTCACTGTAAACCTCCTGCAAACCTCACTGCAAACTTCCTCCAATCTTCACTGCAAACTTCTTCCAAACGTCACTGTAAACTTCCTATAAACTTCACTGCAAACTTCCTCCAAACTTCAGTGTAAACTTCCTCCAAACGTCACTGCAAACTTCCTCCAAACCTCGCCGTAAACTTCCACCAAACTTCACTGTAAACGTCCTCCAAACTTTACTGGAAACTTCCTCCTTACCTCACTGTAAACGTCCTCCAAACTACACTAAAATTTGCTCCAAATTTCATTGTAAACTTCCAACAAACTTCACTGTAAACGTCCTCTAAACTTCACTAAACCTTCCTGCAAACTTCACTGTAAACCTCCTGCAAACCTCACTGCAAACTTCCTCCAAACCTCACTGCAAACTTCCTCCAAACTTCACTGTGAACGTCCAGCAAACCTCACTGCAAACTTCCTCCAAACTTCACTGCAAACATACTCCAAACTTCACTGCAAACTTCCTCCAAACTTCACTGTAAACGTCCTCCAAACTTCACTGCAAACTTCCTCCAAAGTTCACTGTAAACCTCCTGCAAACCTTACTGCAAACTTCCTCCAAACTTCACAGCAAACTTCCTCCAAACTTTACGGTAAACTTCCTATAAACTTCACTGCAAACTTCCAACAAACCTCACAGGAAACTTCCTCCAAACTTTACTGTAACCTTCCTCCAAACCTCACTGCAAACTTCCTCCAAACTTCACTGCAAACTTCCTCCAAACTTCACTGCAAACGTCCTCCAAACTTCACTGTAAACCTCCTGCAAACCACACTGCAAACTTCCTCCAAACTTCACTGCAAACGCCCTCCAAACATCACTGCAAACTTTCTCTAAACTTCACTGCAAACTTCCTCCAAACTTCACTGCAAACTTCCTCCAAACTTCACTGTAAACCTCCTGCAAACCTCACTGCAAACTTCCTCCAAACTTCTCTGCAAACTTCCTCCAAACGTCACTGTAAACTTCCTATAAACGTCACTGCAAACTTCCTCCAAACTTCAGTGCAAACTTCCTCCAAACGTCACTGCAAACTTCCTCCAAACCTCACTGTAAACTTCCTACAAACTTCACTGTAAACGTCCTCCAAACTTCACTGGAAACTTCCTCCTAACCTCACTGTAAACGTCCTCCAAACTTCACTAAAATTTGCTCCAAATTTCACTGCAAACTTCCTCCAAACTTCACTAAAATTTGCTCCAAATTTCACTGTAAACTTCCTACAAACTTCACTGTAAACGTCCTCTAAACTTCACTAAACCTTCCTCCAAACTTCACTGTAAATTTCACCAAACTTCATTGTAAATTTCCTCGAAGCTTCACTGCAAACTTCCTCCAAACATCACTGCAAACTTCCTCCAAACTTCACTAAAACCTCCTCAAAACCTCACTGCAAACTTCCTCCAAACCTCACTGCAAACTTCCTCCAAACTTCACTGTGAACGTCCAGCAAACCTCACTGCAAACTTCCTCCAAACTTCACTGCAAACATACTCCAAACTTCACTGCAAACTTCCTCCAAACTTCACTGTAAACGTCCTCCAAACTTCACTGCAAACTTCCTCCAAAGTTCACTGTAAACCTCCTGCAAACCTTACTGCAAACTTCCTCCAAACTTCACAGCAAACTTCCTCCAAACTTTACGGTAAACTTCCTATAAACTTCACTGCAAACTTCCTACAAACCTCACAGGAAACTTCCTCCAAACTTTACTGTAAACTTCCTCCAAACCTCACTGCAAACTTCCGCCAAACCTCACTGTAAATTTCCTCCAAACTTCACTGCCAACTTCCTCCAAACCTCACTGCAAACTTCCTCCAAACTTCACTGTAAACTTCCTCCAAAGTTCACTGCAAACGCCCTCCAAACTTCACTGGAAACCTCCTGCAAACCACACTGCAAACTTCCTCCAAACTTCACAGCAAACTTCCTCCAAACATCACTGCAAATTTTGTCTAAACTTCACTGTAAACGTCCTCCAAACTTCACTGCAAACTTCCTCCAAACTTCACTGTAAACCTCCTGCAAACCTCACTGCAAACTTCCTCCAAACTTCACTGCAAACTTCCTCCAAACTTCACTGTAAACGTCCTATAAACTTCACTGCAAACGTCCTCCAAACTTCAGTGCAAACTTCCTCCAAACTTCACTGCAAACTTCCTACAAACCTCACTGTAAACTTCCGACAACCTTCACTGTAAACGTCCTCCAAACTTCACTGGAAACTTCCTCCTAACCTCACTGTAAACGTCCTCCAAACTTCACTAAAATTTGCTCCAAATTTCACTGCAAACTTCCTCCAAACTTCACTAAAATTTGCTCCAAATTTCACTGTAAACTTCCTACAAACTTCACTGTAAACGTCCTCTAAACTTCACTAAACCTTCCTCCAAACTTCACTGTAAATTTCACCAAACTTCATTGTAAATTTCCTCGAAGCTTCACTGCAAACTTCCTCCAAACATCACTGCAAACTTCCTCCAAACTTCACTAAAACCTCCTCAAAACCTCACTGCAAACTTCCTCCAAACCTCACTGCAAACTTCCTCCAAACTTCACTGTGAACGTCCAGCAAACCTCACTGCAAACTTCCTCCAAACTTCACTGCAAACATACTCCAAACTTCACTGCAAACTTCCTCCAAACTTCACTGTAAACGTCCTCCAAACTTCACTGCAAACTTCCTCCAAAGTTCACTGTAAACCTCCTGCAAACCTTACTGCAAACTTCCTCCAAACTTCACAGCAAACTTCCTCCAAACTTTACGGTAAACTTCCTATAAACTTCACTGCAAACTTCCTACAAACCTCACAGGAAACTTCCTCCAAACTTTACTGTAAACTTCCTCCAAACCTCACTGCAAACTTCCTCCAAACCTCACTGTAAATTTCCTCCAAACTTCACTGCCAACTTCCTCCAAACCTCACTGCAAACTTCCTCCAAACTTCACTGTAAACTTCCTCCAAACTTCACTGCAAACGCCCTCCAAACTTCACTGGAAACCTCCTGCAAACCACACTGCAAACTTCCTCCAAACTTCACAGCAAACTTCCTCCAAACATCACTGCAAATTTTGTCTAAACTTCACTGTAAACGTCCTCCAAACTTCACTGCAAACTTCCTCCAAACTTCACTGTAAACCTCCTGCAAACCTCACTGCAAACTTCCTCCAAACTTCACTGCAAACTTCCTCCAAACTTCACTGTAAACGTCCTATAAACTTCACTGCAAACGTCCTCCAAACTTCAGTGCAAACTTCCTCCAAACTTCACTGCAAACTTCCTACAAACCTCACTGTAAACTTCCGACAACCTTCACTGTAAACGTCCTCCAAACTTCACTGGAAACTTCCTCCTAACCTTACTGTAAACGTCCTCCAAACTTCACTAAAATTTGCTCCAAATTTCACTTTAAACTTCCTACAAACTTCACTGTAAACGTCCTCTAAACTTCACTAAACCTTCCTCCAAACTTCACTGTAAATTTCACCAAACTTCATTGTAAATTTCCTCGAAGCTTCACTGCAAACTTCCTCCAAACATCACTGCAAACTTCCTCCAAACTTCACTAAAACCTCCTCAAAACCTCACTGCAAACTTCCTCCAAACCTCACTGCAAACTTCCTCCAAACTTCACTGTGAACGTCCAGCAAACCTCACTGCAAACTTCCTCCAAACTTCACTGCAAACATACTCCAAACTTCACTGCAAACTTCCTCCAAACTTCACTGTAAACGTCCTCCAAACTTCACTGCAAACTTCCTCCAAAGTTCACTGTAAACCTCCTGCAAACCTTACTGCAAACTTCCTCCAAACTTCACAGCAAACTTCCTCCAAACTTTACGGTAAACTTCCTATAAACTTCACTGCAAACTTCCTACAAACCTCACAGGAAACTTCCTCCAAACTTTACTGTAAACTTCCTCCAAACCTCACTGCAAACTTCCTCCAAACCTCACTGTAAATTTCCTCCAAACTTCACTGCCAACTTCCTCCAAACCTCACTGCAAACTTCCTCCAAACTTCACGGTAAACTTCCTCCAAAGTTCACTGCAAACGCCCTCCAAACTTCACTGGAAATCTCCTGCAAACCACACTGCAAACTTCCTCCAAACTTCACAGCAAACTTCCTCCAAACATCACTGCAAATTTTGTCTAAACTTCACTGTAAACGTCCTCCAAACTTCACTGCAAACTTCCTCCAAACTTCACTGTAAACCTCCTGCAAACCTCACTGCAAACTTCCTCCAAACTTCACTGCAAACTTCCTCCAAACTTCACTGTAAACGTCCTATAAACTTCACTGCAAACGTCCTCCAAACTTCAGTGCAAACTTCCTCCAAACTTCACTGCAAACTTCCTACAAACCTCACTGTAAACTTCCGACAACCTTCACTGTAAACGTCCTCCAAACTTCACTGGAAACTTCCTCCTAACCTCACTGTAAACGTCCTCCAAACTTCACTAAAATTTGCTCCAAATTTCACTGCAAACTTCCTCCAAACTTCACTAAAATTTGCTCCAAATTTCACTGTAAACTTCCTACAAACTTCACTGTAAACGTCCTCTAAACTTCACTAAACCTTCCTCCAAACTTCACTGTAAATTTCACCAAACTTCATTGTAAATTTCCTCGAAGCTTCACTGCAAACTTCCTCCAAACATCACTGCAAACTTCCTCCAAACTTCACTAAAACCTCCTCAAAACCTCACTGCAAACTTCCTCCAAACCTCACTGCAAACTTCCTCCAAACTTCACTGTGAACGTCCAGCAAACCTCACTGCAAACTTCCTCCAAACTTCACTGCAAACATACTCCAAACTTCACTGCAAACTTCCTCCAAACTTCACTGTAAACGTCCTCCAAACTTCACTGCAAACTTCCTCCAAAGTTCACTGTAAACCTCCTGCAAACCTTACTGCAAACTTCCTCCAAACTTCACAGCAAACTTCCTCCAAACTTTACGGTCAACTTCCTATAAACTTCACTGCAAACTTCCTACAAACCTCACAGGAAACTTCCTCCAAACTTTACTGTAAACTTCCTCCAAACCTCACTGCAAACTTCCTCCAAACCTCACTGTAAATTTCCTCCAAACTTCACTGCCAACTTCCTCCAAACCTCACTGCAAACTTCCTCCAAACTTCACTGTAAACTTCCTCCAAACTTCACTGCAAACGCCCTCCAAACTTCACTGGAAACCTCCTGCAAACCACACTGCAAACTTCCTCCAAACTTCACAGCAAACTTCCTCCAAACATCACTGCAAATTTTGTCTAAACTTCACTGTAAACGTCCTCCAAACTTCACTGCAAACTTCCTCCAAACTTCACTGTAAACCTCCTGCAAACCTCACTGCAAACTTCCTCCAAACTTCACTGCAAACTTCCTCCAAACTTCACTGTAAACGTCCTATAAACTTCACTGCAAACGTCCTCCAAACTTCAGTGCAAACTTCCTCCAAACTTCACTGCAAACTTCCTACAAACCTCACTGTAAACTTCCGACAACCTTCACTGTAAACGTCCTCCAAACTTCACTGGAAACTTCCTCCTAACCTCACTGTAAACGTCCTCCAAACTTCACTAAAATTTGCTCCAAATTTCACTTTAAACTTCCTACAAACTTCACTGTAAACGTCCTCTAAACTTCACTAAACCTTCCTCCAAACTTCACTGTAAATTTCACCAAACTTCATTGTAAATTTCCTCGAAGCTTCACTGCAAACTTCCTCCAAACATCACTGCAAACTTCCTCCAAACTTCACTAAAACCTCCTCAAAACTTCACTGCAAACTTCCTCCAAGCCTCACTGTCAACTTCCTCCAAACTTGATTGTAAACTTCATCCAAACTTCAGTGTAAATTTCCTCCAAACGTCACTGCAAACTTCCTCCAAACTTCACTGTAAACCTCCTCCAAACTTCACTGCAAACTTCCTCTAAACCTCACTGCAAACTTCCTACAAACCTCACTACAAACCTCCCTCAAACTTCACTGTAAACTTCCACCAAAACTCACTTTAAACTTGCTCCAAACTTCACTAAAGCTTCCGCCAAAACTCACTGTAAATTTCCTCCAATCTTCACTGCAAACTTAATCCAAACTTCACTAAAACTTCCTCCAAACTTCACTGCAAACTTCCTCCAAACTTCACTGTAAACTTCCTCCAAACTTAACTGCAGACATCCCCCAAACACACTGGAAATTTCCTCCAAAATTCACTGCAAACTTCCTCCAATCTTCACTGTAAACTTCCTACAAACTTCAATGTAAACTTCCTCCAAACTTCACTGCAAATATCCTCCAAACTTCACTAAAACCTCCTCCAAACTTCAGTGTAAACTTCCTCCAAACTTCACTGTAAACCTCCTGCAAACCTCACTGCAAACTTCCTCCAAACTTCACTGCAAACTTCCTCCAAACGTCACTGTAAATGTCCTATAAACTTCACTGCAAACTTCCTCCAAACTTCAGTGCAAACTTCCTCCAAACGTCACTGCAAACTTCCTCCAAACCTCACTGTAAACTTCCTCCAAACTTCACTGTAAACGTCCTCCAACCTTCACTGGAAACTTCCTCCAAACCTCACTGTAAACGTCCTCCAAACTACACTAAAATTTGCTCCAAACTTCACTGTAAACTTCCTACAATCTTCACTGTAAACGTCCTCTAAACGTCACTAAACCTTCCTCCAAACTTCACTGCAAACTTCCTCTAAACCTCACTGCAAACTTCCTGCAAACCTCACAACAAACCTCCCTCAACCTTCACTGTAAAATTCCACCAAACCTCACTTTAAACTTGCTCCAAACTTCACTAAAGCTTCCACCAAAACTCACTGTAAATTTCCTCCAATCTTCACTGCAAACTTAATCCAAACTTCACTAAAACTTCCTCCAAACTTCACTGCTAACTTCCTCCAAACTTCACTGTAAACTTCCTCCAAACTTAACTGCAAACATCCGCCAAACACACTGTAAATGTCCTCCAAAATTCACTGCAAACTTCCTCCAATCTTCACTGTAAACTTCCTCCAAACTTCAATGTAAACTTCCTCCAAACTTCACTGCAAACATCCTCCAAACTTCACTGAAACCTCCTCCAAACTTCAGTGTAAACTTCCTCCAAACTTCACTGCAAACTTCCTGCAAACCTCACTGCAAACTTCCTCCAATCTTCACTGCAAACTTCCTCCAAACTTCACTGCAAACTTCCTCCAAACTTCACTAAAACCTCCTCAAAACTTCACTGCAAACTTCCTCCAAGCCTCACTGTCAACTTCCTCCAAACTTGATTGTAAACTTCATCCAAACTTCAGTGTAAATTTCCTCCAAACGTCACTGCAAACTTCCTCAAAACTTCACTGTAAACCTCCTCCAAACTTCACTGCAAACTTCCTCTAAACCTCACTGCAAACTTCCTACAAACCTCACTACAAACCTCCCTCAAACTTCACTGTAAACTTCCACCAAAGCTCACTTTAAACTTGCTCCAAACTTCACTAAAGCTTCCGCCAAAACTCACTGTAAATTTCCTCCAATCTTCACTGCAAACTTAATCCAAACTTCACTAAAACTTCCTCCAAACTTCACTGCAAACTTCCTCCAAACTTAACTGCAAACATCCCTCAAACACACTGGAAATTTCCTCCAAAATTCACTGCAAACTTCCTCCAATCTTCACTGTAAACTTCCTACAAACTTCAATGTAAACTTCCTCCAAACTTCACTGCAAATATCCTCCAAACGTCACTAAAACCTCCTCCAAACTTCAGTGTAAACTTCCTCCAAACTTCACTGTAAACCTCCTGCAAACCTCACTGCAAACTTCCTCCAATCTTCACTGCAAACTTCTTCCAAACGTCACTGTAAACTTCCTATAAACTTCACTGCAAACTTCCTCCAAACTTCAGTGTAAACTTCCTCCAAACGTCACTGCAAACTTCCTCCAAACCTCGCCGTAAACTTCCACCAAACTTCACTGTAAACGTCCTCCAAACTTCACTGGAAACTTCCTCCTTACCTCACTGTAAACGTCCTCCAAACTACACTAAAATTTGCTCCAAATTTCATTGTAAACTTCCAACAAACTTCACTGTAAACGTCCTCTAAACTTCACTAAACCTTCCTGCAAACTTCACTGTAAACCTCCTGCAAACCTCACTGCAAACTTCCTCCAAACCTCACGGCAAACTTCCTCCAAACTTCACTGTGAACGTCCAGCAAACCTCACTGCAAACTTCCTCCAAACTTCACTGCAAACATACTCCAAACTTCACTGCAAACTTCCTCCAAACTTCACTGTAAACGTCCTCCAAACTTCACTGCAAACTTCCTCCAAAGTTCACTGTAAACCTCCTGCAAACCTTACTGCAAACTTCCTCCAAACTTCACAGCAAACTTCCTCCAAACTTTACGGTAAACTTCCTATAAACTTCACTGCAAACTTCCTACAAACCTCACAGGAAACTTCCTCCAAACTTTACTGTAACCTTCCTCCAAACCTCACTGCAAACTTCCTCCAAACTTCACTGCAAACTTCCTCCAAACTTCACTGCAAACGTCCTCCAAACTTCACTGTAAACCTCCTGCAAACCACACTGCAAACTTCCTCCAAACTTCACAGCAAACTTCCTCCAAACATCACTGCAAACTTTCTCTAAACTTCACTGCAAACTTCCTCCAAACTTCACTGCAAACTTCCTCCAAACTTCACTGTAAACCTCCTGCAAACCTCACTGCAAACTTCCTCCAAACTTCTCTGCAACCTTCCTCCAAACGTCACTGTAAACTTCCTATAAACGTCACTGCAAACTTCCTCCAAACTTCAGTGCAAACTTCCTCCAAACGTCACTGCAAACTTCCTCCAAACCTCACTGTAAACTTCCTACAAACTTCACTGTAAACGTCCTCCAAACTTCACTGGAAACTTCCTCCTAACCTCACTGTAAACGTCCTCCAAACTTCACTAAAATTTGCTCCAAATTTCACTGCAAACTTCCTCCAAACTTCACTAAAATTTGCTCCAAATTTCACTGTAAACTTCCTACAAACTTCACTGTAAACGTCCTCTAAACTTCACTAAACCTTCCTCCAAACTTCACTGTAAATTTCACCAAACTTCATTGTAAATTTCCTCGAAGCTTCACTGCAAACTTCCTCCAAACATCACTGCAAACTTCCTCCAAACTTTACTAAAACCTCCTCAAAACCTCACTGCAAACTTCCTCCAAACCTCACTGCAAACTTCCTCCAAACTTCACTGTGAACGTCCAGCAAACCTCACTGCAAACTTCCTCCAAACTTCACTGCAAACATACTCCAAACTTCACTGCAAACTTCCTCCAAACTTCACTGTAAACGTCCTCCAAACTTCACTGCAAACTTCCTCCAAAGTTCACTGTAAACCTCCTGCAAACCTTACTGCAAACTTCCTCCAAACTTCACAGCAAACTTCCTCCAAACTTTACGGTAAACTTCCTGTAAACTTCACTGCAAACTTCCTACAAACCTCACAGGAAACTTCCTCCAAACTTTACTGTAAACTTCCTCCAAACCTCACTGCAAACTTCCTCCAAACCTCACTGTAAATTTCCTCCAAACTTCACTGCCAACTTCCTCCAAACCTCACTGCAAACTTCCTCCAAACTTCACTGTAAACTTCCTCCAAACTTCACTGCAAACGCCCTCCAAACTTCACTGGAAACCTCCTGCAAACCACACTGCAAACTTCCTCCAAACTTCACAGCAAACTTCCTCCAAACATCACTGCAAATTTTGTCTAAACTTCACTGTAAACGTCCTCCAAACTTCACTGCAAACTTCCTCCAAACTTCACTGTAAACCTCCTGCAAACCTCACTGCAAACTTCCTCCAAACTTCACTGCAAACTTCCTCCAAACTTCACTGTAAACGTCCTATAAACTTCACTGCAAACGTCCTCCAAACTTCAGTGCAAACTTCCTCCAAACTTCACTGCAAACTTCCTACAAACCTCACTGTAAACTTCCGACAACCTTCACTGTAAACGTCCTCCAAACTTCACTGGAAACTTCCTCCTAACCTCACTGTAAACGTCCTCCAAACTTCACTAAAATTTGCTCCAAATTTCACTTTAAACTTCCTACAAACTTCACTGTAAACGTCCTCTAAACTTCACTAAACCTTCCTCCAAACTTCACTGTAAATTTCACCAAACTTCATTGTAAATTTCCTCGAAGCTTCACTGCAAACTTCCTCCAAACTTCACTGCAAACTTCCTCTAAACCTCACTGCAAACTTCCTACAAACCTCACTACAAACCTCCCTCAAACTTCACTGTAAACTTCCACCAAAACTCACTTTAAACTTGCTCCAAACTTCACTAAAGCTTCCGCCAAAACTTCACTGTAAATTTCCTCCAATCTTCACTGCAAACTTAATCCAAACTTCACTAAAACTTCCTCCAAACTTCACTGCAAACTTCCTCCAAACTTCACTGTAAACTTCCTCCAAACTTAACTGCAGACATCCCCCAAACACACTGGAAATTTCCTCCAAAATTCACTGCAAACTTCCTCCAATCTTCACTGTAAACTTCCTACAAACTTCAATGTAAACTTCCTCCAAACTTCACTGCAAATATCCTCCAAACTTCACTAAAACCTCCTCCAAACTTCAGTGTAAACTTCCTCCAAACTTCACTGTAAACCTCCTGCAAACCTCACTGCAAACTTCCTCCAAACTTCACTGCAAACTTCCTCCAAACGTCACTGTAAACGTCCTATAAACTTCACTGCAAACTTCCTCCAAACTTCAGTGCAAACTTCCTCCAAACGTCACTGCAAACTTCCTCCAAACCTCACTGTAAACTTCCTCCAAACTTCACTGTAAACGTCCTCCAACCTTCACTGGAAACTTCCTCCAAACCTCACTGTAAACGTCCTCCAAACTACACTAAAATTTGCTCCAAACTTCACTGTAAACTTCCTACAATCTTCACTGTAAACGTCCTCTAAACGTCACTAAACCTTCCTCCAAACTTCACTGCAAACTTCCTCTAAACCTCACTGCAAACTTCCTGCAAACCTCACAACAAACCTCCCTCAACCTTCACTGTAAACTTCCACCAAACCTCACTTTAAACTTGCTCCAAACTTCACTAAAGCTTCCACCAAAACTCACTGTAAATTTCCTCCAATCTTCACTGCAAACTTAATCCAAACTTCACTAAAACTTCCTCCAAACTTCACTGCTAACTTCCTCCAAACTTCACTGTAAACTTCCTCCAAACTTAACTGCAAACATCCGCCAAACACACTGTAAATGTCCTCCAAAATTCACTGCAAACTTCCTCCAATCTTCACTGTAAACTTCCTCCAAACTTCAATGTAAACTTCCTCCAAACTTCACTGCAAACATCCTCCAAACTTCACTGAAACCTCCTCCAAACTTCAGTGTAAACTTCCTCCAAACTTCACTGCAAACTTCCTGCAAACCTCACTGCAAACTTCCTCCAATCTTCACTGCAAACTTCCTCCAAACTTCACTGCAAACTTCCTCCAAACTTCACTAAAACCTCCTCAAAACTTCACTGCAAACTTCCTCCAAGCCTCACTGTCAACTTCCTCCAAACTTGATTGTAAACTTCATCCAAACTTCAGTGTAAATTTCCTCCAAACGTCACTGCAAACTTCCTCAAAACTTCACTGTAAACCTCCTCCAAACTTCACTGCAAACTTCCTCTAAACCTCACTGCAAACTTCCTACAAACCTCACTACAAACCTCCCTCAAACTTCACTGTAAACTTCCACCAAAGCTCACTTTAAACTTGCTCCAAACTTCACTAAAGCTTCCGCCAAAACTCACTGTAAATTTCCTCCAATCTTCACTGCAAACTTAATCCAAACTTCACTAAAACTTCCTCCAAACTTCACTGCAAACTTCCTCCAAACTTAACTGCAAACATCCCTCAAACACACTGGAAATTTCCTCCAAAATTCACTGCAAACTTCCTCCAATCTTCACTGTAAACTTCCTACAAACTTCAATGTAAACTTCCTCCAAACTTCACTGCAAATATCCTCCAAACGTCACTAAAACCTCCTCCAAACTTCAGTGTAAACTTCCTCCAAACTTCACTGTAAACCTCCTGCAAACCTCACTGCAAACTTCCTCCAATCTTCACTGCAAACTTCTTCCAAACGTCACTGTAAACTTCCTATAAACTTCACTGCAAACTTCCTCCAAACTTCAGTGTAAACTTCCTCCAAACGTCACTGCAAACTTCCTCCAAACCTCGCCGTAAACTTCCACCAAACTTCACTGTAAACGTCCTCCAAACTTCACTGGAAACTTCCTCCTTACCTCACTGTAAACGTCCTCCAAACTACACTAAAATTTGCTCCAAATTTCATTGTAAACTTCCAACAAACTTCACTGTAAACGTCCTCTAAACTTCACTAAACCTTCCTGCAAACTTCACTGTAAACCTCCTGCAAACCTCACTGCAAACTTCCTCCAAACCTCACTGCAAACTTCCTCCAAACTTCACTGTGAACGTCCAGCAAACCTCACTGCAAACTTCCTCCAAACTTCACTGCAAACATACTCCAAACTTCACTGCAAACTTCCTCCAAACTTCACTGTAAACGTCCTCCAAACTTCACTGCAAACTTCCTCCAAAGTTCACTGTAAACCTCCTGCAAACCTTACTGCAAACTTCCTCCAAACTTCACAGCAAACTTCCTCCAAACTTTACGGTAAACTTCCTATAAACTTCACTGCAAACTTCCTACAAACCTCACAGGAAACTTCCTCCAAACTTTACTGTAACCTTCCTCCAAACCTCACTGCAAACTTCCTCCAAACTTCACTGCAAACTTCCTCCAAACTTCACTGCAAACGTCCTCCAAACTTCACTGTAAACCTCCTGCAAACCACACTGCAAACTTCCTCCAAACTTCACTGCAAACGCCCTCCAAACATCACTGCAAACTTTCTCTAAACTTCACTGCAAACTTCCTCCAAACTTCACTGCAAACTTCCTCCAAACTTCACTGTAAACCTCCTGCAAACCTCACTGCAAACTTCCTCCAAACTTCTCTGCAAACTTCCTCCAAACGTCACTGTAAACTTCCTATAAACGTCACTGCAAACTTCCTCCAAACTTCAGTGCAAACTTCCTCCAAACGTCACTGCAAACTTCCTCCAAACCTCACTGTAAACTTCCTACAAACTTCACTGTAAACGTCCTCCAAACTTCACTGGAAACTTCCTCCTAACCTCACTGTAAACGTCCTCCAAACTTCACTAAAATTTGCTCCAAATTTCACTGCAAACTTCCTCCAAACTTCACTAAAATTTGCTCCAAATTTCACTGTAAACTTCCTACAAACTTCACTGTAAACGTCCTCTAAACTTCACTAAACCTTCCTCCAAACTTCACTGTAAATTTCACCAAACTTCATTGTAAATTTCCTCGAAGCTTCACTGCAAACTTCCTCCAAACATCACTGCAAACTTCCTTCAAACTTCACTAAAACCTCCTCAAAACCTCACTGCAAACTTCCTCCAAACCTCACTGCAAACTTCCTCCAAACTTCACTGTGAACGTCCAGCAAACCTCACTGCAAACTTCCTCCAAACTTCACTGCAAACATACTCCAAACTTCACTGCAAACTTCCTCCAAACTTCACTGTAAACGTCCTCCAAACTTCACTGCAAACTTCCTCCAAAGTTCACTGTAAACCTCCTGCAAACCTTACTGCAAACTTCCTCCAAACTTCACAGCAAACTTCCTCCAAACTTTACGGTAAACTTCCTGTAAACTTCACTGCAAACTTCCTACAAACCTCACAGGAAACTTCCTCCAAACTTTACTGTAAACTTCCTCCAAACCTCACTGCAAAATTCCTCCAAACCTCACTGTAAATTTCCTCCAAACTTCACTGCCAACTTCCTCCAAACCTCACTGCAAACTTCCTCCAAACTTCACTGTAAACTTCCTCCAAACTTCACTGCAAACGCCCTCCAAACTTCACTGGAAACCTCCTGCAAACCACACTGCAAACTTCCTCCAAACTTCACAGCAAACTTCCTCCAAACATCACTGCAAATTTTGTCTAAACTTCACTGTAAACGTCCTCCAAACTTCACTGCAAACTTCCTCCAAACTTCACTGTAAACCTCCTGCAAACCTCACTGCAAACTTCCTCCAAACTTCACTGCAAACTTCCTCCAAACTTCACTGTAAACGTCCTATAAACTTCACTGCAAACGTCCTCCAAACTTCAGTGCAAACTTCCTCCAAACTTCACTGCAAATTTCCTACAAACCTCACTGTAAACTTCCGACAACCTTCACTGTAAACGTCCTCCAAACTTCACTGGAAACTTCCTCCTAACCTCACTGTAAACGTCCTCCAAACTTCACTAAAATTTGCTCCAAATTTCACTTTAAACTTCCTACAAACTTCACTGTAAACGTCCTCTAAACTTCACTAAACCTTCCTCCAAACTTCACTGTAAATTTCACCAAACTTCATTGTAAATTTCCTCGAAGCTTCACTGCAAACTTCCTCCAAACATCACTGCAAACTTCCTCCAAACTTCACTAAAACCTCCTCAAAACTTCACTGCAAACTTCCTCCAAGCCTCACTGTCAACTTCCTCCAAACTTGATTGTAAACTTCATCCAAACTTCAGTGTAAATTTCCTCCAAACGTCACTGCAAACTTCCTCCAAACTTCACTGTAAACCTCCTCCAAACTTCACTGCAAACTTCCTCTAAACCTCACTGCAAACTTCCTACAAACCTCACTACAAACCTCCCTCAAACTTCACTGTAAACTTCCACCAAAACTCACTTTAAACTTGCTCCAAACTTCACTAAAGCTTCCGCCAAAACTCACTGTAAATTTCCTCCAATCTTCACTGCAAACTTAATCCAAACTTCACTAAAACTTCCTCCAAACTTCACTGCAAACTTCCTCCAAACTTCACTGTAAACTTCCTCCAAACTTAACTGCAGACATCCCCCAAACACACTGTAAATTTCCTCCAAAATTCACTGCAAACTTCCTCCAATCTTCACTGTAAACTTCCTACAAACTTCAATGTAAACTTCCTCCAAACTTCACTGCAAATATCCTCCAAACTTCACTAAAACCTCCTCCAAACTTCAGTGTAAAATTCCTCCAAACTTCACTGTAAACCTCCTGCAAACCTCACTGCAAACTTCCTCCAAACTTCACTGCAAACTTCCTCCAAACGTCACTGTAAATGTCCTATAAACTTCACTGCAAACTTCCTCCAAACTTCAGTGCAAACTTCCTCCAAACGTCACTGCAAACTTCCTCCAAACCTCACTGTAAACTTCCTCCAAACTTCACTGTAAACGTCCTCCAACCTTCACTGGAAACTTCCTCCAAACCTCACTGTAAACGTCCTCCAAACTACACTAAAATTTGCTCCAAACTTCACTGTAAACTTCCTACAATCTTCACTGTAAACGTCCTCTAAACGTCACTAAACCTTCCTCCAAACTTCACTGCAAACTTCCTCTAAACCTCACTGCAAACTTCCTGCAAACCTCACAACAAACCTCCCTCAACCTTCACTGTAAACTTCCACCAAACCTCACTTTAAACTTGCTCCAAACTTCACTAAAGCTTCCACCAAAACTCACTGTAAATTTCCTCCAATCTTCACTGCAAACTTAATCCAAACTTCACTAAAACTTCCTCCAAACTTCACTGCTAACTTCCTCCAAACTTCACTGTAAACTTCCTCCAAACTTAACTGCAAACATCCGCCAAACACACTGTAAATGTCCTCCAAAATTCACTGCAAACTTCCTCCAATCTTCACTGTAAACTTCCTCCAAACTTCAATGTAAACTTCCTCCAAACTTCACTGCAAACATCCTCCAAACTTCACTGAAACCTCCTCCAAACTTCAGTGTAAACTTCCTCCAAACTTCACTGCAAACTTCCTGAAAACCTCACTGCAAACTTCCTCCAATCTTCACTGCAAACTTCCTCCAAACTTCACTGCAAACTTCCTCCAAACTTCTGTGTAAACGTCCTCCAAACTTCATTGCAAACTTCCTCCAAACCTCACTGAAAACTTTTCCAAACTTCACTGCAAACGTCCTCCAAACTTCACTGCAAACATCCTCCAAACTGCACTGCAAACGTCCTCCAAACCTCACTGCAAACCTCCTCCAAACAACTCTGCAAACTTCCTCCAAACCTCATTGTAAACTTCCTACAAACTTCACTGTAAACCTCCTTCAAACTTTACAGTAAACTTCCTACAAACTTCACTGTAAACTTCCTACAAACTTCACTGCAAACATCCTCCAAACTTCACTGCAAACATCTTCCAAACTTCACTGCAAACTTCCTCCAAACGTCAGTGTAAACTTCCTCCAAACTTCATTGCAAACTTCCTCCAAACTTCACTGCAAACTTCCTCGAAACCTCACTGCAAACTTCCTCCAAACTTCACTGCAAATATCCACCAAACTTCACTGAACCTTTCACCAAACTTCACTGCAAACTTCCTCCAAACCTCACTGCAAACCTCCTCCAAACGTCACTGCAAACTTCCTCCAAACGTCTCTGCAAACTTCCTCCAAACTTCACTGTAAACTTCCTCCAAACTTCACTAGAACGTCCTCCAAACTTCACTGCAAACTTCCTCCAAACTTCACTGTAAACCTCCTGCAAACCTCACTGCAAACTTCCTCCAAACTTCACAGCAAACGTCCTCCAAACTTCACGGAAAACTTCCTATAAACTTCACTGCAAACTTCCAACAAACCTCACTGTTAACTTCCTCCAAACTTTACTGTAAACTTCCTCCAAACTTCACTGCAAATTTCCTCCAAACCTCACTGTAAATTTCCTCCAAACTTCACTGCCAACTTCCTCCAAACCTCACTGCAAACTTCCTCCAAACTTCACTGTAAACTTCCTGCAAACTTCACTGCAAACCTCCTGCAAACCTCACTGCAAACTTCCTCCAAACTTCACTGCAAACTTTCTCTAAACTTCACTGTAAACGTCCACCAAACCTCACTGCAAACTTCCTCCAAACTTCACTGTAAACCTCCTGCAAACTCACTGCAAACGTCCTCCAAACTTCACTAAAATTTGCTCCAAATTTCACTGTAAACTTCCTACAAACTTCACTGTAAACGTCCTCTAAACTTCACTAAACCTTCCTCCAAACTTCACTGCAAATTTCACCAAACTTCATTGTAAATTTCCTCGAAGCTTCACTGCAAACTTCCTCCAAACATCACTGCAAACTTCCTCCAAACTTCACTAAAACCTCCTCAAAACTTCACTGCAAACTTCCTCCAAGCCTCACTGTCAACTTCCTCCAAACTTGATTGTAAACTTCATCCAAACTTCAGTGTAAATTTCCTCCAAACGTCACTGCAAACTTCCTCAAAACTTCATGGTAAACCTCCTCCAAACTTCACTGCAAACTTCCTCTAAACCTCACTGCAAACTTCCTACAAACCTCACTACAAACCTCCCTCAAACTTCACTGTAAACTTCCACCAAAGCTCACTTTAAACTTGCTCCAAACTTCACTAAAGCTACCGCCAAAACTCACTGTAAATTTCCTCCAATCTTCACTGCAAACTTAATCCAAACTTCACTAAAACTTCCTCCAAACTTCACTGCAAACTTCCTACAAAATGCACTGCAAACTTCCTCCAATCTTCACTGTAAACTTCCTACAAACTTCAATGTAAACTTCCTCCAAACTTCACTGCAAATATCCTCCAAACTTCACTAAAACCTCCTCCAAACTTCAGTGTAAACTTCCTCCAAACTTCACTGTAAACCTCCTGCAAACCTCACTGCAAACTTCCTCCAAACTTCACTGCAAACTTCTTCCAAACGTCACTGTAAACTTCCTATAAACTTCACTGCAAACTTCCTCCAAACTTCAGTGTAAACTTCCTCCAAACGTCAATGCAAACTTCCTCCAAACCTCGCCGTAAACTTCCACCAAACTTCACTGTAAACGTCCTCCAAACTTCACTGGAAACTTCCTCCTTACCTCACTGTAAACGTCCTCCAAACTACACTAAAATTTGCTCCAAATTTCATTGTAAACTTCCAACAAACTTCACTGTAAACGTCCTCTAAACTTCACTAAACCTTCCTGCAAACTTCACTGTAAACCTCCTGCAAACCTCACTGCAAACTTCCTCCAAACCTCACTGCAAACTTCCTCCAAACTTCACTGTGAACGTCCAGCAAACTTCACTGCAAACTTCCTCCAAACTTCACTGCAAACTTCCTCCAAAGTTCACTGTAAACCTCCTGCAAACCTTACTGCAAACCTCCTCCAAACTTCACAGCAAACTTCCTCCAAACTTTACGGTAAACTTCCTATAAACTTCACTGCAAACTTCCTACAAACCTCACTGCAAACTTCCTCCAAACTTCACTGTAAACTTCCTCCAAACTTCACTGCAAACGTCCTCCAAACTTCACTGTAAACCTCCTGCAAACCACACTGCAAACTTCCTCCAAACTTCACAGCAAACTTCCTCCAAACATCACTGCAAACTTTCTCTAAACTTCACTGTAAACGTCCTCCAAACTTCACTGCAAACTTCCTCCAAACTTCACTGTAAACCTCCTGCAAACCTCACTGCAATCTTCCTCCAAACTTCACTGCAAACTTCCTCCAAACCTCACGGTAAACTTCATATAAACTTCACTGCAAACTTCCTCCAAACTTCAGTGCAAACTTCCTCCAAACTTCACTGCAAACTTCCTCCAAACCTCACTGTAAACTTCCTACAAACTTCACTGTAAACGTCCTCCAAACTTCACTGGAAACGTCCTCCAAACTTCACCGAAAACTTCCTATAAACTTCACTGCAAACTTCCAACAAACCTCACTGTTAACTTCCTCCAAACTTTACTGTAAACTTCCTCCAAACTTCACTGCAAATTTCCTCCAAACCTCACTGTAAATTTCCTCCAAACTTCACTGCCAACTTCCTCCAAACCTCACTGCAAACTTCCTCCAAACTTCACTGTAAACTTCCTCCAAACTTCACTGCAAACGTCCTCCAAACTTCACTGTAAACCTCCTGCAAACCTCACTGCAAACTTCCTCCAAACTTCACTGCAAACTTTCTCTAAACTTCACTGTAAACGTCCTCCAAACCTCACTGCAAACTTCTTCCAAACTTCACTGTAAACCTCCTGCAAACTCACTGCAAACTTACTCCAAACTTCACTAAAATTTGCTCCAAATTTCACTGTAAACTTCCTACAAACTTCACTGTAAACGTCCTCTAAACTTCACTAAACCTTCCTCCAAACTTCACTGTAAATTTCACCAAACTTCATTGTAAATTTCCTCGAAGCTTCACTGCAAACTTCCTCCAAACATCACTGCAAACTTCCTCCAAACTTCACTAAAACCTCCTCAAAACTTCACTGCAAACTTCCTCCAAGCCTCACTGTCAACTTCCTCCAAACTTGATTGTAAACTTCATCCAAACTTCAGTGTAAATTTCCTCCAAACGTCACTGCAAACTTCCTCAAAACTTCATGGTAAACCTCCTCCAAACTTCACTGCAAACTTCCTCTAAACCTCACTGCAAACTTCCTACAAACCTCACTACAAACCTCCCCCAAACTTCACTGTAAACTTCCACCAAAGCTCACTTTAAACTTGCTCCAAACTTCACTAAAGCTACCGCCAAAACTCACTGTAAATTTCCTCCAATCTTCACTGCAAACTTAATCCAAACTTCACTAAAACGTCCTCCAAACTTCACTGCAAACTTAATACAAAATGCACTGCAAACTTCCTCCAATCTTCACTGTAAACTTCCTACAAACTTCAATGTAAACTTCCTCCAAACTTCACTGCAAATATCCTCCAAACTTCACTAAAACCTCCTCCAAACTTCAGTGTAAACTTCCTCCAAACTTCACTGTAAACCTCCTGCAAACCTCACTGCAAACTTCCTCCAAACTTCACTGCAAACTTCTTCCAAACGTCACTGTAAACTTCCTATAAACTTCACTGCAAACTTCCTCCAAACTTCAGTGTAAACTTCCTCCAAACGTCACTGCAAACTTCCTCCAAACCTCGCCGTAAACTTCCACCAAACTTCACTGTAAACGTCCTCCAAACTTCACTGGAAACTTCCTCCTTACCTCACTGTAAACGTCCTCCAAACTACACTAAAATTTGCTCCAAATTTCATTGTAAACTTCCAACAAACTTCACTGTAAACGTCCTCTAAACTTCACTAAACCTTCCTGCAAACTTCACTGTAAACCTCCTGCAAACCTCACTGCAAACTTCCTCCAAACCTCACTGCAAACTTCCTCCAAACTTCACTGTGAACGTCCAGCAAACCTCACTGCAAACTTCCTCCAAACTTCACTGCAAACATACTCCAAACTTCACTGCAAACTTCCTCCAAACTTCACTGTAAACGTCCTCCAAACTTCACTGCAAACTTCCTCCAAAGTTCACTGTAAACCTCCTGCAAACCTTACTGCAAACTTCCTCCAAACTTCACAGCAAACTTCCTCCAAACTTTACGGTAAACTTCCTATAAACGTCACTGCAAACTTCCTACAAACCTCACAGGAAACTTCCTCCAAACTTTACTGTAAACTTCCTCCAAACCTCACTGCAAACTTCCTCCAAACCTCACTGTAAATTTCCTCCAAACTTCACTGCCAACTTCCTCCAAACCTCACTGCAAACTTCCTCCAAACTTCACGGTAAACTTCCTCCAAACTTCACTGCAAACGTCCTCCAAACTTCACTGTAAACCTCCTGCAAACCACACTGCAAACTTCCTCCAAACTTCACTGCAAACTTCCTCCAAACGTCACTGTAAACTTCCTATAAACTTCACTGCAAACTTCCTCCAAATTTCAGTGCAAACTTCCTCCTAACCTCACTGTAAACGTCCTCCAAACTTCACTAAAATTTGCTCCAAATTTCACTGTAAACTTCCTACAAACTTCACTGTAAACGTCCTCTAAACTTCACTAAACCTTCCTCCAAACTTCACTGTAAATTTCACCAAACTTCATTGTAAATTTCCTCGAAGCTTCACTGCAAACTTCCTCCAAACATCACTGCAAACTTCCTCCAAACTTCACTAAAACCTCCTCAAAACTTCACTGCGAACTTCCTCCAAGCCTCACTGTCAACTTCCTCCAAACTTGATTGTAAACTTCATCCAAACTTCAGTGTAAATTTCCTCCAAACGTCACTGCAAACTTCCTCCAAACTTCACTGTAAACCTCCTCCAAACTTCACTGCAAACTTCCTCTAAACCTCACTGCAAACTTCCTACAAACCTCACTACAAACCTCACTACAAACCTCCCTCAAACTTCACTGTAAACTTCCACCAAAGCTCACTTTAAACTTGCTCCAAACTTCACTAAAGCTACCGCCAAAACTCACTGTAAATTTCCTCCAATCTTCACTGCAAACTTAATCCAAACTTCACTAAAACTTCCTCCAAACTTCACTGCAAACTTCCTCCAAACTTCACTGTAAACTTCCTCCAAACTTAACTGCAGACATCCCCCAAACACACTGTAAATTTCCTCCAAAATTCACTGCAAACTTCCTCCAATCTTCACTGTAAACTTCCTACAAACTTCAATGTAAACTTCCTCCAAACTTCACTGCAAATATCCTCCAAACTTCACTAAAACCTCCTCCAAACTTCAGTGTAAACTTCCTCCAAACTTCACTGTAAACCTCCTGCAAACCTCACTGCAAACTTCCTCCAAACTTCACTGCAAACTTCCTCCAAACGTCACTGTAAACGTCCTCCAAACCTCACTGTAAACTTCCTCCAAACTTCACTGTAAACGTCCTCCAACCTTCACTGGAAACTTCCTCCAAACCTCACTGCAAACTTCCTGCAAACCTCACAACAAACCTCCCTCAACCTTCACTGTAAACTTCCACCAAACCTCACTTTAAACTTGCTCCAAACTACACTAAAATTTGCTCCAAATTTCACTGTAAACTTCCGACAAACTTCACTGTAAACGTCCTCTAAACGTCACTAAACCTTCCTCCAAACTTCACTGTAAACCTCCTCCAAACTTCACTGCAAACTTCCTCTAAACCTCACTGCAAACTTCCTGCAAACCTCACAACAAACCTCCCTCAACCTTCACTGTAAACCTCCACCAAACCTCACTTTAAACTTGCTCCAAACTTCACTAAAGCTTCCACCAAAACTCACTGTAAATTTCCTCCAATCTTCACTGCAAACTTAATCCAAACTTCACTAAAACTTCCTCCAAACTTCACTGCTAACTTCCTCCAAACTTCACTGTAAACTTCCTCCAAACTGAACTGCAAACATCCTCCAAACACACTGTAAATGTCCTCCAAAATTCACTGCAAACTTCCTCCAATCTTCACTGTAAACTTCCTACAAACTTCAATGTAAACTTCCTCCAAACTTCACTGCAAACATCCTCCAAACTTCTCTGCAAACTTCCTGCAAACCTCACTGCAAACTTCCTCCAATCTTCACTGCAAACTTCCTCCAAACTTCACTGCAAACTTCCTCCAAACTTCTGTGTAAACGTCCTCCAAACTTCATTGCAAACCTCCTCCAAACCTCACTGAAAACGTTTCCAAACTTCACTGCAAACGTCCTCCAAACTTCACTGCAAACTTCCACCAAACTTCACTAAACCTTTCTCCAAACTTCACTGCAAACATCCTCCAAACTACACTGCAAACGTCCTCCAAACTTCACTGCAAACCTCCTCCAAACAACTCTGCAAACTTCCTCCAAACCTCACTGTAAACTTCCTACAAACTTCACTGTAAACCTCCTACAAACTTTACAGTAAACTTCCAGAAACTTCACTGTAAACTTCCTACAAACTTCACTGCAAACATCCTCCAAACTTCACTGCAAACATCTTCCAAACTTCACTGCAAACTTCCTCCAAACGTCAGTGTAAACTGCCTCCAAACTTCACTGCAAACTTCCTCCAAACTTCACTGCAAACTTCCTCGAAATCTCACTGCAAACTTCCTCCAAACTTCACTGCAAATATCCACCAAACTTCACTGAACCTTTCACCTAACTTCACTGCAAACTTCCTCCAAACCTCACTGCAAACCTCCTCCAAACGTCACTGCAAACTTCCTCCAAACGTCTCTGCAAACTTCCTCCAAACTTCACTGTAAACTTCCTCCAAACTTCACTAGAACGTCCTCCAAACTTCACTGCAAACTTCCTCCAAACTTCACTGTAAACCTCCTGCAAACCTCACTGCAAACTTCCTCCAAACTTCACAGCAAACGTCCTCCAAACTTCACGGAAAACTTCCTATAAACTTCACTGCAAACTTCCAACAAACCTCACTGTTAACTTCCTCCAAACTTTACTGTAAACTTCCTCCAAACTTCACTGCAAATTTCCTCCAAACCTCACTGTAAATTTCCTCCAAACTTCACTGCCAACTTCCTCCAAACCTCACTGCAAACTTCCTCCAAACTTCACTGCAAACGTCCTCCAAACTTCACTGTAAACCTCCTGCAAACCTCACTGCAAACTTCCTCCAAACTTCACTGCAAACTTTCTCTAAACTTCACTGTAAACGTCCTCCAAACCTCACTGCAAACTTCCTCCAAACTTCACTGTAAACCTCCTGCAAACTCACTGCAAACTTCCTCCAAACTTCACTAAAATTTGCTCCAAATTTCACTGTAAACTTCCTACAAACTTCACTGTAAACGTCCTCTAAACTTCACTAAACCTTCCTCCAAACTTCACTGTAAATTTCACCAAACTTCATTGTAAATTTCCTCGAAGCTTCACTGCAAACTTCCTCCAAACATCACTGCAAACTTCCTCCAAACTTCACTAAAACCTCCTCAAAACTTCACTGCAAACTTCCTCCAAGCCTCACTGTAAACTTCCTCCAAACTTGATTGTAAACTTCATCCAAACTTCAGTGTAAATTTCCTCCAAACGTCACTGCAAACTTCCTCAAAACTTCATGGTAAACCTCCTCCAAACTTCACTGCAAACTTCCTCTAAACCTCACTGCAAACTTCCTACAAACCTCACTACAAACCTCCCTCAAACTTCACTGTATACTTTCACCAAAGCTCACTTTAAACTTGCTCCAAACTTCACTAAAGCTTCCGCCAAAACTCACTGTAAATTTCCTCCAATCTTCACTGCAAACTAAATCCAAACTTCACTAAAACTTCCTCCAAACTTCACTGCAAACTTCCTCCAAATTTCACTGTAAACTTCCTCCAAACTTAACTGCAAACATCCCCCAAACACACTGTAAATTTCCTCCAAAATTCACTGCAAACTTCCTCCAATCTTCACTGTAAACTTCCTACAAACTTCAATGTAAACTTCCTCCAAACTTCACTGCAAATATCCTCCAAACTTCACTAAAACCTCCTCCAAACTTCAGTGTAAACTTCCTCCAAACTTCACTGTAAACCTCCTGCAAACCTCACTGCAAACTTCCTCCAATCTTCACTGCAAACTTCTTCCAAACGTCACTGTAAACTTCCTATAAACTTCACTGCAAACTTCCTCCAAACTTCAGTGTAAACTTCCTCCAAACGTCACTGCAAACTTCCTCCAAACCTCGCCGTAAACTTCCACCAAACTTCACTGTAAACGTCCTCCAAACTTCACTGGAAACTTCCTCCTTACCTCACTGTAAACGTCCTCCAAACTACACTAAAATTTGCTCCAAATTTCATTGTAAACTTCCAACAAACTTCACTGTAAACGTCCTCTAAACTTCACTAAACCTTCCTGCAAACTTCACTGTAAACCTCCTGCAAACCTCACTGCAAACTTCCTCCAAACCTCACTGCAAACTTCCTCCAAACTTCACTGTGAACGTCCAGCAAACCTCACTGCAAACTTCCTCCAAACTTCACTGCAAACATACTCCAAACTTCACTGCAAACTTCCTCCAAACTTCACTGTAAACGTCCTCCAAACTTCACTGCAAACTTCCTCCAAAGTTCACTGTAAACCTCCTGCAAACCTTACTGCAAACTTCCTCCAAACTTCACAGCAAACTTCCTCCAAACTTTACGGTAAACTTCCTATAAACTTCACTGCAAACTTCCTACAAACCTCACAGGAAACTTCCTCCAAACTTTACTGTAAACTTCCTCCAAACCTCACTGCAAACTTCCTCCAAACCTCACTGTAAATTTCCTCCAAACTTCACTGCCAACTTCCTCCAAACCTCACTGCAAACTTCCTCCAAACTTCACGGTAAACTTCCTCCAAACTTCACTGCAAACGTCCTCCAAACTTCACTGTAAACCTCCTGCAAACCACACTGCAAACTTCCTCCAAACTTCACTGCAAACTTCCTCCAAACGTCACTGTAAACTTCCTATAAACTTCACTGCAAACTTCCTCCAAATTTCAGTGCAAACTTCCTCCTAACCTCACTGTAAACGTCCTCCAAACTTCACTAAAATTTGCTCCAAATTTCACTGTAAACTTCCTACAAACTTCACTGTAAACGTCCTCTAAACTTCACTAAACCTTCCTCCAAACTTCACTGTAAATTTCACCAAACTTCATTGTAAATTTCCTCGAAGCTTCACTGCAAACTTCCTCCAAACATCACTGCAAACTTCCTCCAAACTTCACTAAAACCTCCTCAAAACTTCACTGCGAACTTCCTCCAAGCCTCACTGTCAACTTCCTCCAAACTTGATTGTAAACTTCATCCAAACTTCAGTGTAAATTTCCTCCAAACGTCACTGCAAACTTCCTCCAAACTTCACTGTAAACCTCCTCCAAACTTCACTGCAAACTTCCTCTAAACCTCACTGCAAACTTCCTACAAACCTCACTACAAACCTCCCTCAAACTTCACTGTAAACTTCCACCAAAGCTCACTTTAAACTTGCTCCAAACTTCACTAAAGCTACCGCCAAAACTCACTGTAAATTTCCTCCAATCTTCACTGCAAACTTAATCCAAACTTCACTAAAACTTCCTCCAAACTTCACTGCAAACTTCCTCCAAACTTCACTGTAAACTTCCTCCAAACTTAACTGCAGACATCCCCCAAACACACTGTAAATTTCCTCCAAAATTCACTGCAAACTTCCTCCAATCTTCACTGTAAACTTCCTACAAACTTCAATGTAAACTTCCTCCAAACTTCACTGCAAATATCCTCCAAACTTCACTAAAACCTCCTCCAAACTTCAGTGTAAACTTCCTCCAAACTTCACTGTAAACCTCCTGCAAACCTCACTGCAAACTTCCTCCAAACTTCACTGCAAACTTCCTCCAAACGTCACTGTAAACGTCCTCCAAACCTCACTGTAAACTTCCTCCAAACTTCACTGTAAACGTCCTCCAACCTTCACTGGAAACTTCCTCCAAACCTCACTGCAAACTTCCTGCAAACCTCACAACAAACCTCCCTCAACCTTCACTGTAAACTTCCACCAAACCTCACTTTAAACTTGCTCCAAACTACACTAAAATTTGCTCCAAATTTCACTGTAAACTTCCGACAAACTTCACTGTAAACGTCCTCTAAACGTCACTAAACCTTCCTCCAAACTTCACTGTAAACCTCCTCCAAACTTCACTGCAAACTTCCTCTAAACCTCACTGCAAACTTCCTGCAAACCTCACAACAAACCTCCCTCAACCTTCACTGTAAACCTCCACCAAACCTCACTTTAAACTTGCTCCAAACTTCACTAAAGCTTCCACCAAAACTCACTGTAAATTTCCTCCAATCTTCACTGCAAACTTAATCCAAACTTCACTAAAACTTCCTCCAAACTTCACTGCTAACTTCCTCCAAACTTCACTGTAAACTTCCTCCAAACTGAACTGCAAACATCCTCCAAACACACTGTAAATGTCCTCCAAAATTCACTGCAAACTTCGTCCAATCTTCACTGTAAACTTCCTACAAACTTCAATGTAAACTTCCTCCAAACTTCACTGCAAACATCCTCCAAACTTCTCTGCAAACTTCCTGCAAACCTCACTGCAAACTTCCTCCAATCTTCACTGCAAACTTCCTCCAAACTTCACTGCAAACTTCCTCCAAACTTCTGTGTAAACGTCCTCCAAACTTCATTGCAAACCTCCTCCAAACCTCACTGAAAACGTTTCCAAACTTCACTGCAAACGTCCTCCAAACTTCACTGCAAACTTCCACCAAACTTCACTAAACCTTTCTCCAAACATCACTGCAAACATCCTCCAAACTACACTGCAAACGTCCTCCAAACTTCACTGCAAACCTCCTCCAAACAACTCTGCAAACTTCCTCCAAACCTCACTGTAAACTTCCTACAAACTTCACTGTAAACCTCCTACAAACTTTACAGTAAACTTCCAGAAACTTCACTGTAAACTTCCTACAAACTTCACTGCAAACATCCTCCAAACTTCACTGCAAACATCTTCCAAACTTCACTGCAAACTTCCTCCAAACGTCAGTGTAAACTGCCTCCAAACTTCACTGCAAACTTCCTCCAAACTTCACTGCAAACTTCCTCGAAATCTCACTGCAAACTTCCTCCAAACTTCACTGCAAATATCCACCAAACTTCACTGAACCTTTCACCTAACTTCACTGCAAACTTCCTCCAAACCTCACTGCAAACCTCCTCCAAACGTCACTGCAAACTTCCTCCAAACGTCTCTGCAAACTTCCTCCAAACTTCACTGTAAACTTCCTCCAAACTTCACTAGAACGTCCTCCAAACTTCACTGCAAACTTCCTCCAAACTTCACTGTAAACCTCCTGCAAACCTCACTGCAAACTTCCTCCAAACTTCACAGCAAACGTCCTCCAAACTTCACGGAAAACTTCCTATAAACTTCACTGCAAACTTCCAACAAACCTCACTGTTAACTTCCTCCAAACTTTACTGTAAACTTCCTCCAAACTTCACTGCAAATTTCCTCCAAACCTCACTGTAAATTTCCTCCAAACTTCACTGCCAACTTCCTCCAAACCTCACTGCAAACTTCCTCCAAACTTCACTGCAAACGTCCTCCAAACTTCACTGTAAACCTCCTGCAAACCTCACTGCAAACTTCCTCCAAACTTCACTGCAAACTTTCTCTAAACTTCACTGTAAACGTCCTCCAAACCTCACTGCAAACTTCCTCCAAACTTCACTGTAAACCTCCTGCAAACTCACTGCAAACTTCCTCCAAACTTCACTAAAATTTGCTCCAAATTTCACTGTAAACTTCCTACAAACTTCACTGTAAACGTCCTCTAAACTTCACTAAACCTTCCTCCAAACTTCACTGTAAATTTCACCAAACTTCATTGTAAATTTCCTCGAAGCTTCACTGCAAACTTCCTCCAAACATCACTGCAAACTTCCTCCAAACTTCACTAAAACCTCCTCAAAACTTCACTGCAAACTTCCTCCAAGCCTCACTGTAAACTTCCTCCAAACTTGATTGTAAACTTCATCCAAACTTCAGTGTAAATTTCCTCCAAACGTCACTGCAAACTTCCTCAAAACTTCATGGTAAACCTCCTCCAAACTTCACTGCAAACTTCCTCTAAACCTCACTGCAAACTTCCTACAAACCTCACTACAAACCTCCCTCAAACTTCACTGTATACTTTCACCAAAGCTCACTTTAAACTTGCTCCAAACTTCACTAAAGCTTCCGCCAAAACTCACTGTAAATTTCCTCCAATCTTCACTGCAAACTAAATCCAAACTTCACTAAAACTTCCTCCAAACTTCACTGCAAACTTCCTCCAAATTTCACTGTAAACTTCCTCCAAACTTAACTGCAAACATCCCCCAAACACACTGTAAATTTCCTCCAAAATTCACTGCAAACTTCCTCCAATCTTCACTGTAAACTTCCTACAAACTTCAATGTAAACTTCCTCCAAACTTCACTGCAAATATCCTCCAAACTTCACTAAAACCTCCTCCAAACTTCAGTGTAAACTTCCTCCAAACTTCACTGTAAACCTCCTGCAAACCTCACTGCAAACTTCCTCCAATCTTCACTGCAAACTTCTTCCAAACGTCACTGTAAACTTCCTATAAACTTCACTGCAAACTTCCTCCAAACTTCAGTGTAAACTTCCTCCAAACGTCACTGCAAACTTCCTCCAAACCTCGCCGTAAACTTCCACCAAACTTCACTGTAAACGTCCTCCAAACTTCACTGGAAACTTCCTCCTTACCTCACTGTAAACGTCCTCCAAACTACACTAAAATTTGCTCCAAATTTCATTGTAAACTTCCAACAAACTTCACTGTAAACGTCCTCTAAACTTCACTAAACCTTCCTGCAAACTTCACTGTAAACCTCCTGCAAACCTCACTGCAAACTTCCTCCAAACCTCACTGCAAACTTCCTCCAAACTTCACTGTGAACGTCCAGCAAACCTCACTGCAAACTTCCTCCAAACTTCACTGCAAACATACTCCAAACTTCACTGCAAACTTCCTCCAAACTTCACTGTAAACGTCCTCCAAACTTCACTGCAAACTTCCTCCAAAGTTCACTGTAAACCTCCTGCAAACCTTACTGCAAACTTCCTCCAAACTTCACAGCAAACTTCCTCCAAACTTTACGGTAAACTTCCTATAAACTTCACTGCAAACTTCCTACAAACTTCACTGTAAACCTCCTGCAAACCACACTGCAAACTTCCTCCAAACTTCACAGCAAACTTCCTCCAAACATCACTGCAAACTTTCTCTAAACTTCACTGTAAACGTCCTCCAAACTTCACTGCAAACTTCCTCCAAACTTCACTGTAAACCTCCTGCAAACCTCACTGCAAACTTCCTCCAAACTTCACTGCAAACTTCCTCCAAACGTCACTGTAAACTTCCTATAAACTTCACTGCAAACTTCCACCAAACTTCAGTGCAAAATTCCACCAAACCTCACTGCAAACTTCCTCCAAACCTCACTGTAAACTTCCTACAAACTTCACTGTAAACGTCCTCCAAACTTCACTGGAAACTTCCTCCTAACCTCACTGTAAACGTCCTCCAAACTTCACTAAAATTTGCTCCAAAGTTCACTGTAAACTTCCTACAAACTTCACTGTAAACGTCCTCTAAACTTCACTAAACCTTCCTCCAAACTTCACTGTAAATTTCACCAAACTTCATTGAAAATTTCCTCGAAGCTTCACTGCAAACTTCCTCCAAACATCACTGCAAAGGTCCTCCAAACTTCACTAAAACCTGCTCAAAACTTCACTGCAAACTTCCTCCAAGCCTCACTGTAAACTTCCTCCAAACTTGATTGTAAACTTCATCCAAACTTCAGTGTAAATTTCCTCCAAACGTCACTGCAAACTTCCTCCAAACCTCGCCGTAAACTTCCTCCAAACCTCACTGTAAACGTCCTCCAAACCTCACTGTAAATTTCCTCCAAACTTCACTGCAAACTTCCTACAAACTTCATTGCAAACTTCCTTCAAACTTCACTGCAAACTTCCTCCAAACCTCACTGCAAACTTCTACAAACCTCACGATAAATTCCTACAAACCTCACTGTAAACTTCCTCAAAACCTCACTTTAAACTTCCTCCAAACTTCATTAAAGCTTCCTCCAAACCTCACTGTAAACTTCCTCCAAACATCACCGCAAACATCCTCCAAACTTCACTAAAAGTTCCTACAATCTTCACTTCAAACTGCCTCCAAACTCACTGCAAACTTCCTCCAAACTTCATTGTAAACTGCCTCCAAACTTCACTAAAACTTCCTGCAAACTTCACTAAAACTTCCTCCAAACTTCACTGCAAACTTCCTCCAAACTCATTGCCAACTTCCTCCAAGCTTCACTGAAAACTTCGTCCGTACTTCATTAAAACGTCCTCCAAATTACACTAAAACTTCCACCAAACGTCAGTGTAAACTTCCCACAAACTTCACTGCAAACTTCCTCCAAAATTCACTAAAACTTCCACGAACCTTCAGTGTGAACGTCCTACAAACCTCACTGTAAACTTCCTCCAAACATCACTGGCAATCTCCTCCAAACGTCACTAAAACTTCCTCCAAACCTCACTGTAAATTTCCTCCAAACTTCACTGCAAACTTCGTCAAAACTTCACTGTCAACTTCGTCAAAACGTCACTACAAACTTCCTCCAAACTTCACTAAAACTTCCTCCAAACGTCACTGAAAACGTCCTCCAAACTCACTGCAAACTTCCTCAAAACTTCACTAAAACTTCCTCCAAACTTCACGCAAACCTGCTCCAAACTTCACTGCAAACTTCCTTGAAACTTCAATAAAACTTCCTCCAAACTTCACTGCATACTTACTGCAAACTCACAGCAAACCTGCTCCAAACTTCACTGCAAACTTCCTCCAAACTTCACTCCAAACATCCACCAAACTTCACTGAACCTTTCTCCAAACCTCACTGCAAACCTCCTCCAAACTTCACTGCAAACTACCTCCATACTTCACTGTAAACTTCCTCCAAACTTCACTGTAAACCTCCTATAAACTTGACAGTAAACCTCCTTCAAACTTCACTGTAAACTTCCTCCAAACTTCACTGCAAACTTCCTCCAAACGTCACTGTAAACTTCCTACAAACTTCACTGTAAACTTCCTCCAAACTTCACTGCAAACATCCCCCAAACTTCACTGCAAACATCCTCCAAACTTCACTGCAAACTTCCTCCAAACTTCAGTGCAAACTTCCTCCAAACTTCACTGCAAACTTCCTCCAAACCTCACTGCAAACGTCCTCCAAAGTTCACTGCAAACTTCCTCCAAACTTCACTGCAAACATCCAACAAAAATTCACTAAACCTTTCTCCAATCTTCACTCCAAACTTCCTCCAAACCTCACTGCAAACCTCCTCCAAACGTCACTGCAAACTTCCTCCAAACCTTTCTGCAAACTTCCTCCAAACTTCACTGTAAACTTCCCACAAACTTCACTGTAAACTTCCTCCAATCTTCACTGCAAACTTCCTCCAAACTTCGCTGCAAACCTCCTCCAAACTTCAGTGTAAACTTCCTCCAAACTTCACTGCAAACTTCCTCCAAACCACACTGAAAACTTTTCCAAACTTCACTGCAAACTTCCTCCAAACTTCACTGCAAACGTCCACCAAACTTCACTAAACCTTTCTCCAAACTTCACTGCAAACTTCCTGCAAACTTCACTGCAAACTTCCTACAAACTACACTGTAAAATTCCTCCAAACTTCACTAAAACTTCCTCCAAACATCACTGCAAACTTCCTCCAAACCTCACTGTAAGCTTCCACCAAACCTCACTGTAAACTTCCTCCAAACTTCACTAAAACATCCTGCTAACCTCACAGTAAATTTCCTCCAAACTTAACTGTAAACTTCCTCCAAATCTCTCTGCAAACTTCCTCCAAACTTCACTGTAAACTTCCTACAAACTTCACTTTAAACCTCCTCCAAACCTCACTGCAAACTTCCTCCAAACCTCACTGTAAACTTCCTCCAAACCTCACTGTAACCTTCATCCAAACTTCACCAAAGCTTCCTCCAAACATCACTGTAAACGTCCTCCAAACTTCATTGTAAACTGCCTCCACACTTCACTGTATACTTACTCCAAACTTAAAGAGCAAACTTCCTCCAAACGGCACTGTAAACATCCTCCAAACTTCACTGTAAACTTCCTACAAACTTCACTGTAAACGTCCTCTAAACTTCACTAAACCTTCCTCAAAGCCTCACGGTAAACTTCCTCCAAACTTGATTGTAAACTTCAGCCAAACTTCAGTGTAAATTTCCTCCAAACTTCACTGCAAACTTCCTCCAAACTTCACTGTAAACCTCCTACAAACTTTACAGTAAACCTCCTTCAAACTTCACTGTAAACTTCCTCCAAACTTCACTGCAAACCTCCTCCAAACTTCACTGTAAACTTCGTACAAACTTCACTGTGAACTTCCTCCAAACTTCACTGCAAACTTCCTCCAAACCACACTGAAAACTTTTCCAAACTTCACTGCAAACTTCCTCCAAACTTCACTGCAAACGTCCACCAAACTTCACTAAACCTTTCTCCAAACTTCACTGCAAACTTCCTGCAAACTTCACTGCAAACTTCCTACAAACTACACTGTAAAATTCCTCCAAACTTCACTAAAACTTCCTCCAAACATCACTGCAAACTTCCTCCAAACCTCACTGTAAGCTTCC
The DNA here is from genome assembly GCF_030684315.1 of Stegostoma tigrinum. Lineage (NCBI taxonomy): Eukaryota > Metazoa > Chordata > Chondrichthyes > Orectolobiformes > Stegostomatidae > Stegostoma > Stegostoma tigrinum. The sequence goes on along the minus strand of NW_026728110.1, from coordinate 443,111 downwards.
ACCAAACCTCACTGTAAACTTCCTCCAAACTTCACTAAAACATCCTGCTAACCTCACAGTAAATTTCCTCCAAACTTAACTGTAAACTTCCTCCAAATCTCTCTGCAAACTTCCTCCAAACTTCACTGTAAACTTCCTACAAACTTCACTTTAAACCTCCTCCAAACCTCACTGCAAACTTCCTCCAAACCTCACTGTAAACTTCCTCCAAACCTCACTGTAACCTTCATCCAAACTTCACCAAAGCTTCCTCCAAACATCACTGTAAACGTCCTCCAAACTTCATTGTAAACTGCCTCCACACTTCACTGTATACTTACTCCAAACTTAAAGAGCAAACTTCCTCCAAACGGCACTGTAAACATCCTCCAAACTTCACTGTAAACTTCCAACAAACTTCACTGTAAACGTCCTCTAAACTTCACTAAACCTTCCTCAAAGCCTCACGGTAAACTTCCTCCAAACTTGATTGTAAACTTCAGCCAAACTTCAGTGTAAATTTCCTCCAAACTTCACTGCAAACTTCCTCCAAACTTCACTGTAAACCTCCTACAAACTTTACAGTAAACCTCCTTCAAACTTCACTGTAAACTTCCTCCAAACTTCACTGCAAACCTCCTCCAAACTTCACTGTAAACTTCGTACAAACTTCACTGTGAACTTCCTCCAAACTTCACTGCAAACTTCCACCAAACTTCAGTGTAAACTTCCTCCAAAGTTCAGTGCAAACTTCCTCCAAACTTCACTGCAGACATCCACCAAACTTCACTAAACCTTTCTCCAAAGTTCACTGCAAACTTCCTCCAAACTTCACTGCAAACATCCAACAAAAATTCACTAAACCTTTCTCCAATCTTCACTCCAAACTTCCTCCAAACCTCACTGCAAACCTCCTCCAAACGTCACTGCAAACTTCCTCCAAACCTTTCTGCAAACTTCCTCCAAACTTCACTGTAAACTTCCTACAAACTTCACTGTAAACTTCCTCCAATCTTCACTGCAAACTTCCTCCAAACTTCGCTGCAAACCTCCTCCAAACTTCAGTGTAAACTTCCTCCAAACTTCACTGCAAACTTCCTCCAAACCACACTGAAAACTTTTCCAAACTTCACTGCAAACTTCCTCCAAACTTCACTGCAAACGTCCACCAAACTTCACTAAACCTTTCTCCAAACTTCACTGCAAACTTCCTGCAAACTTCACTGCAAACTTCCTACAAACTACACTGTAAAATTCCTCCAAACTTCACTAAAGCTTCCTCCAAACATCACTGCAAACTTCCTCCAAACCTCACTGTAAGCTTCCACCAAACCTCACTGTAAACTTCCTCCAAACTTCACTAAAACATCCTGCTAACCTCACAGTAAATTTCCTCCAAACTTAACTGTAAACTTCCTCCAAATCTCTCTGCAAACTTCCTCCAAACTTCACTGTAAACTTCCTACAAACTTCACTTTAAACCTCCTCCAAACCTCACTGCAAACTTCCTCCAAACCTCACTGTAAACTTCCTCCAAACCTCACTGTAACCTTCATCCAAACTTCACCAAAGCTTCCTCCAAACATCACTGTAAACGTCCTCCAAACTTCATTGTAAACTGCCTCCACACTTCACTGTATACTTACTCCAAACTTAAAGAGCAAACTTCCTCCAAACGGCACTGTAAACATCCTCCAAACTTCACTGTAAACTTCCTACAAACTTCACTGTAAACGTCCTCTAAACTTCACTAAACCTTCCTCAAAGCCTCACGGTAAACTTCCTCCAAACTTGATTGTAAACTTCAGCCAAACTTCAGTGTAAATTTCCTCCAAACTTCACTGCAAACTTCCTCCAAACTTCACTGTAAACCTCCTACAAACTTTACAGTAAACCTCCTTCAAACTTCACTGTAAACCTCCTACAAACTTCACTGCAAACCTCCTCCAAACTTCACTGTAAACTTCGTACAAACTTCACTGTGAACTTCCTCCAAACTTCACTGCAAACATCCTCCAAACATCACTGCAAACATCCTCCAAACTTCACTGCAAACTTCCACCAAACTTCAGTGTAAACTTCCTCCAAAGTTCAGTGCAAACTTCCTCCAAACTTCACTGCAGACATCCACCAAACTTCACTAAACCTTTCTCCAAAGTTCACTGCAAACTTCCTCCAAACTTCACTGCAAACATCCAACAAAAATTCACTAAACCTTTCTCCAATCTTCACTCCAAACTTCCTCCAAACCTCACTGCAAACCTCCTCCAAACGTCACTGCAAACTTCCTCCAAACCTTTCTGCAAACTTCCTCCAAACCTCACTGCAAACTTCCTCCAAACTTCACTGTAAACTTCCTCCAAACTTCACTGCAAACGTCCTCCAAACTTCACTGTAAACCTCCTGCAAACCTCACTGCAAACTTCCTCCAAACTTCACTGCAAACTTTCTCTAAACTTCACTGTAAACGTCCTCCAAACCTCACTGCAAACTTCTTCCAAACTTCACTGTAAACCTCCTGCAAACTCACTGCAAACTTACTCCAAACTTCACTAAAATTTGCTCCAAATTTCACTGTAAACTTCCTACAAACTTCACTGTAAACGTCCTCTAAACTTCACTAAACCTTCCTCCAAACTTCACTGTAAATTTCACCAAACTTCATTGTAAATTTCCTCGAAGCTTCACTGCAAACTTCCTCCAAACATCACTGCAAACTTCCTCCAAACTTCACTAAAACCTCCTCAAAACTTCACTGCAAACTTCCTCCAAGCCTCACTGTCAACTTCCTCCAAACTTGATTGTAAACTTCATCCAAACTTCAGTGTAAATTTCCTCCAAACGTCACTGCAAACTTCCTCCAAACTTCACTGTAAACCTCCTCCAAACTTCACTGCAAACTTCCTCTAAACCTCACTGCAAACTTCCTACAAACCTCACTACAAACCTCCCTCAAACTTCACTGTAAACTTCCACCAAAGCTCACTTTAAACTTGCTCCAAACTTCACTAAAGCTACCGCCAAAACTCACTGTAAATTTCCTCCAATCTTCACTGCAAACTTAATCCAAACTTCACTAAAACTTCCTCCAAACTTCACAGCAAACTTCCTACAAAATGCACTGCAAACTTCCTCCAATCTTCACTGTAAACTTCCTACAAACTTCAATGTAAACTTCCTCCAAACTTCACTGCAAATATCCTCCAAACTTCACTAAAACCTCCTCCAAACTTCAGTGTAAACTTCCTCCAAACTTCACTGTAAACCTCCTGCAAACCTCACTGCAAACTTCCTCCAAACTTCACTGCAAACTTCTTCCAAACGTCACTGTAAACTTCCTATAAACTTCACTGCAAACTTCCTCCAAACTTCAGTGTAAACTTCCTCCAAACGTCACTGCAAACTTCCTCCAAACCTCGCCGTAAACTTCCACCAAACTTCACTGTAAACGTCCTCCAAACTTCACTGGAAACTTCCTCCTTACCTCACTGTAAACGTCCTCCAAACTACACTAAAATTTGCTCCAAATTTCATTGTAAACTTCCAACAAACTTCACTGTAAACGTCCTCTAAACTTCACTAAACCTTCCTGCAAACTTCACTGTAAACCTCCTGCAAACCTCACTGCAAACTTCCTCCAAACCTCACTGCAAACTTCCTCCAAACTTCACTGTGAACGTCCAGCAAACTTCACTGCAAACTTCCTCCAAACTTCACTGCAAACTTCCTCCAAAGTTCACTGTAAACCTCCTGCAAACCTTACTGCAAACTTCCTCCAAACTTCACAGCAAACTTCCTCCAAACTTTACGGTAAACTTCCTATAAACTTCACTGCAAACTTCCTACAAACCTCACTGTAAACTTCCTCCAAACTTCACTGCAAACGTCCTCCAAACTTCACTGTAAACCTCCTGCAAACCACACTGCAAACTTCCTCCAAACTTCACAGCAAACTTCCTCCAAACATCACTGCAAACTTTCTCTAAACTTCACTGTAAACGTCCTCCAAACTTCACTGCAAACTTCCTCCAAACTTCACTGTAAACCTCCTGCAAACCTCACTGCAATCTTCCTCCAAACTTCACTGCAAACTTCCTCCAAACCTCACGGTAAACTTCATATAAACTTCACTGCAAACTTCCTCCAAACTTCAGTGCAAACTTCCTCCAAACTTCACTGCAAACTTCCTCCAAACCTCACTGTAAACTTCCTACAAACTTCACTGTAAACGTCCTCCAAACTTCACTGGAAACGTCCTCCAAACTTCACCGAAAACTTCCTATAAACTTCACTGCAAACTTCCAACAAACCTCACTGTTAACTTCCTCCAAACTTTACTGTAAACTTCCTCCAAACTTCACTGCAAATTTCCTCCAAACCTCACTGTAAATTTCCTCCAAACTTCACTGCCAACTTCCTCCAAACCTCACTGCAAACTTCCTCCAAACTTCACTGTAAACTTCCTCCAAACTTCACTGCAAACGTCCTCCAAACTTCACTGTAAACCTCCTGCAAACCTCACTGCAAACTTCCTCCAAACTTCACTGCAAACTTTCTCTAAACTTCACTGTAAACGTCCTCCAAACCTCACTGCAAACTTCTTCCAAACTTCACTGTAAACCTCCTGCAAACTCACTGCAAACTTACTCCAAACTTCACTAAAATTTGCTCCAAATTTCACTGTAAACTTCCTACAAACTTCACTGTAAACGTCCTCTAAACTTCACTAAACCTTCCTCCAAACTTCACTGTAAATTTCACCAAACTTCATTGTAAATTTCCTCGAAGCTTCACTGCAAACTTCCTCCAAACATCACTGCAAACTTCTTCCAAACTTCACTAAAACCTCCTCAAAACTTCACTGCAAACTTCCTCCAAGCCTCACTGTCAACTTCCTCCAAACTTGATTGTAAACTTCATCCAAACTTCAGTGTAAATTTCCTCCAAACGTCACTGCAAACTTCCTCAAAACTTCATGGTAAACCTCCTCCAAACTTCACTGCAAACTTCCTCTAAACCTCACTGCAAACTTCCTACAAACCTCACTACAAACCTCCCCCAAACTTCACTGTAAACTTCCACCAAAGCTCACTTTAAACTTGCTCCAAACTTCACTAAAGCTACCGCCAAAACTCACTGTAAATTTCCTCCAATCTTCACTGCAAACTTAATCCAAACTTCACTAAAACGTCCTCCAAACTTCACTGCAAACTTCCTACAAAATGCACTGCAAACTTCCTCCAATCTTCACTGTAAACTTCCTACAAACTTCAATGTAAACTTCCTCCAAACTTCACTGCAAATATCCTCCAAACTTCACTAAAACCTCCTCCAAACTTCAGTGTAAACTTCCTCCAAACTTCACTGTAAACCTCCTGCAAACCTCACTGCAAACTTCCTCCAAACTTCACTGCAAACTTCTTCCAAACGTCACTGTAAACTTCCTATAAACTTCACTGCAAACTTCCTCCAAACTTCAGTGTAAACTTCCTCCAAACGTCACTGCAAACTTCCTCCAAACCTCGCCGTAAACTTCCACCAAACTTCACTGTAAACGTCCTCCAAACTTCACTGGAAACTTCCTCCTTACCTCACTGTAAACGTCCTCCAAACTACACTAAAATTTGCTCCAAATTTCATTGTAAACTTCCAACAAACTTCACTGTAAACGTCCTCTAAACTTCACTAAACCTTCCTGCAAACTTCACTGTAAACCTCCTGCAAACCTCACTGCAAACTTCCTCCAAACCTCACTGCAAACTTCCTCCAAACTTCACTGTGAACGTCCAGCAAACCTCACTGCAAACTTCCTCCAAACTTCACTGCAAACATACTCCAAACTTCACTGCAAACTTCCTCCAAACTTCACTGTAAACGTCCTCCAAACTTCACTGCAAACTTCCTCCAAAGTTCACTGTAAACCTCCTGCAAACCTTACTGCAAACTTCCTCCAAACTTCACAGCAAACTTCCTCCAAACTTTACGGTAAACTTCCTATAAACTTCACTGCAAACTTCCTACAAACCTCACAGGAAACTTCCTCCAAACTTTACTGTAAACTTCCTCCAAACCTCACTGCAAACTTCCTCCAAACCTCACTGTAAATTTCCTCCAAACTTCACTGCCAACTTCCTCCAAACCTCACTGCAAACTTCCTCCAAACTTCACTGTAAACTTCCTCCAAACTTCACTGCAAACGTCCTCCAAACTTCACTGTAAACCTCCTGCAAACCACACTGCAAACTTCCTCCAAACTTCACTGCAAACTTCCTCCAAACGTCACTGTAAACTTCCTATAAACTTCACTGCAAACTTCCTCCAAATTTCAGTGCAAACTTCCTCCTAACCTCACTGTAAACGTCCTCCAAACTTCACTAAAATTTGCTCCAAATTTCACTGTAAACTTCCTACAAACTTCACTGTAAACGTCCTCTAAACTTCACTAAACCTTCCTCCAAACTTCACTGTAAATTTCACCAAACTTCATTGTAAATTTCCTCGAAGCTTCACTGCAAACTTCCTCCAAACATCACTGCAAACTTCCTCCAAACTTCACTAAAACCTCCTCAAAACTTCACTGCGAACTTCCTCCAAGCCTCACTGTCAACTTCCTCCAAACTTGATTGTAAACTTCATCCAAACTTCAGTGTAAATTTCCTCCAAACGTCACTGCAAACTTCCTCCAAACTTCACTGTAAACCTCCTCCAAACTTCACTGCAAACTTCCTCTAAACCTCACTGCAAACTTCCTACAAACCTCACTACAAACCTCCCTCAAACTTCACTGTAAACTTCCACCAAAGCTCACTTTAAACTTGCTCCAAACTTCACTAAAGCTACCGCCAAAACTCACTGTAAATTTCCTCCAATCTTCACTGCAAACTTAATCCAAACTTCACTAAAACTTCCTCCAAACTTCACTGCAAACTTCCTCCAAACTTCACTGTAAACTTCCTCCAAACTTAACTGCAGACATCCCCCAAACACACTGTAAATTTCCTCCAAAATTCACTGCAAACTTCCTCCAATCTTCACTGTAAACTTCCTACAAACTTCAATGTAAACTTCCTCCAAACTTCACTGCAAATATCCTCCAAACTTCACTAAAACCTCCTCCAAACTTCAGTGTAAACTTCCTCCAAACTTCACTGTAAACCTCCTGCAAACCTCACTGCAAACTTCCTCCAAACTTCACTGCAAACTTCCTCCAAACGTCACTGTAAACGTCCTCCAAACCTCACTGTAAACTTCCTCCAAACTTCACTGTAAACGTCCTCCAACCTTCACTGGAAACTTCCTCCAAACCTCACTGCAAACTTCCTGCAAACCTCACAACAAACCTCCCTCAACCTTCACTGTAAACTTCCACCAAACCTCACTTTAAACTTGCTCCAAACTACACTAAAATTTGCTCCAAATTTCACTGTAAACTTCCGACAAACTTCACTGTAAACGTCCTCTAAACGTCACTAAACCTTCCTCCAAACTTCACTGTAAACCTCCTCCAAACTTCACTGCAAACTTCCTCTAAACCTCACTGCAAACTTCCTGCAAACCTCACAACAAACCTCCCTCAACCTTCACTGTAAACCTCCACCAAACCTCACTTTAAACTTGCTCCAAACTTCACTAAAGCTTCCACCAAAACTCACTGTAAATTTCCTCCAATCTTCACTGCAAACTTAATCCAAACTTCACTAAAACTTCCTCCAAACTTCACTGCAAACTTCCTCCAAACTTCACTGTAAACTTCCTCCAAACTTAACTGCAGACATCCCCCAAACACACTGTAAATTTCCTCCAAAATTCACTGCAAACTTCCTCCAATCTTCACTGTAAACTTCCTACAAACTTCAATGTAAACTTCCTCCAAACTTCACTGCAAATATCCTCCAAACTTCACTAAAACCTCCTCCAAACTTCAGTGTAAACTTCCTCCAAACTTCACTGTAAACCTCCTGCAAACCTCACTGCAAACTTCCTCCAATCTTCACTGCAAACTTCTTCCAAACGTCACTGTAAACTTCCTATAAACTTCACTGCAAACTTCCTCCAAACTTCAGTGTAAACTTCCTCCAAACGTCACTGCAAACTTCCTCCAAACCTCGCCGTAAACTTCCACCAAACTTCACTGTAAACGTCCTCCAAACTTCACTGGAAACTTCCTCCTTACCTCACTGTAAACGTCCTCCAAACTACACTAAAATTTGCTCCAAATTTCATTGTAAACTTCCAACAAACTTCACTGTAAACGTCCTCTAAACTTCACTAAACCTTCCTGCAAACTTCACTGTAAACCTCCTGCAAACCTCACTGCAAACTTCCTCCAAACCTCACTGCAAACTTCCTCCAAACTTCACTGTGAACGTCCAGCAAACCTCACTGCAAACTTCCTCCAAACTTCACTGCAAACATACTCCAAACTTCACTGCAAACTTCCTCCAAACTTCACTGTAAACGTCCTCCAAACTTCACTGCAAACTTCCTCCAAAGTTCACTGTAAACCTCCTGCAAACCTTACTGCAAACTTCCTCCAAACTTCACAGCAAACTTCCTCCAAACTTTACGGTAAACTTCCTATAAACTTCACTGCAAACTTCCTACAAACTTCACTGTAAACCTCCTGCAAACCACACTGCAAACTTCCTCCAAACTTCACAGCAAACTTCCTCCAAACATCACTGCAAACTTTCTCTAAACTTCACTGTAAACGTCCTCCAAACTTCACTGCAAACTTCCTCCAAACTTCACTGTAAACCTCCTGCAAACCTCACTGCAAACTTCCTCCAAACTTCACTGCAAACTTCCTCCAAACGTCACTGTAAACTTCCTATAAACTTCACTGCAAACTTCCACCAAACTTCAGTGCAAAATTCCACCAAACCTCACTGCAAACTTCCTCCAAACCTCACTGTAAACTTCCTACAAACTTCACTGTAAACGTCCTCCAAACTTCACTGGAAACTTCCTCCTAACCTCACTGTAAACGTCCTCCAAACTTCACTAAAATTTGCTCCAAAGTTCACTGTAAACTTCCTACAAACTTCACTGTAAACGTCCTCTAAACTTCACTAAACCTTCCTCCAAACTTCACTGTAAATTTCACCAAACTTCATTGAAAATTTCCTCGAAGCTTCACTGCAAACTTCCTCCAAACATCACTGCAAAGGTCCTCCAAACTTCACTAAAACCTGCTCAAAACTTCACTGCAAACTTCCTCCAAGCCTCACTGTAAACTTCCTCCAAACTTGATTGTAAACTTCATCCAAACTTCAGTGTAAATTTCCTCCAAACGTCACTGCAAACTTCCTCCAAACCTCGCCGTAAACTTCCTCCAAACCTCACTGTAAACGTCCTCCAAACCTCACTGTAAATTTCCTCCAAACTTCACTGCAAACTTCCTACAAACTTCATTGCAAACTTCCTTCAAACTTCACTGCAAACTTCCTCCAAACCTCACTGCAAACTTCTACAAACCTCACGATAAATTCCTACAAACCTCACTGTAAACTTCCTCAAAACCTCACTTTAAACTTCCTCCAAACTTCATTAAAGCTTCCTCCAAACCTCACTGTAAACTTCCTCCAAACATCACCGCAAACATCCTCCAAACTTCACTAAAAGTTCCTACAATCTTCACTTCAAACTGCCTCCAAACTCACTGCAAACTTCCTCCAAACTTCATTGTAAACTGCCTCCAAACTTCACTAAAACTTCCTGCAAACTTCACTAAAACTTCCTCCAAACTTCACTGCAAACTTCCTCCAAACTCATTGCCAACTTCCTCCAAGCTTCACTGAAAACTTCGTCCGTACTTCATTAAAACGTCCTCCAAATTACACTAAAACTTCCACCAAACGTCAGTGTAAACTTCCCACAAACTTCACTGCAAACTTCCTCCAAAATTCACTAAAACTTCCACGAACCTTCAGTGTGAACGTCCTACAAACCTCACTGTAAACTTCCTCCAAACATCACTGGCAATCTCCTCCAAACGTCACTAAAACTTCCTCCAAACCTCACTGTAAATTTCCTCCAAACTTCACTGCAAACTTCGTCAAAACTTCACTGTCAACTTCGTCAAAACGTCACTACAAACTTCCTCCAAACTTCACTAAAACTTCCTCCAAACGTCACTGAAAACGTCCTCCAAACTCACTGCAAACTTCCTCAAAACTTCACTAAAACTTCCTCCAAACTTCACGCAAACCTGCTCCAAACTTCACTGCAAACTTCCTTGAAACTTCAATAAAACTTCCTCCAAACTTCACTGCATACTTACTGCAAACTCACAGCAAACCTGCTCCAAACTTCACTGCAAACTTCCTCCAAACTTCACTCCAAACATCCACCAAACTTCACTGAACCTTTCTCCAAACCTCACTGCAAACCTCCTCCAAACTTCACTGCAAACTACCTCCATACTTCACTGTAAACTTCCTCCAAACTTCACTGTAAACCTCCTATAAACTTGACAGTAAACCTCCTTCAAACTTCACTGTAAACTTCCTCCAAACTTCACTGCAAACTTCCTCCAAACGTCACTGTAAACTTCCTACAAACTTCACTGTAAACTTCCTCCAAACTTCACTGCAAACATCCCCCAAACTTCACTGCAAACATCCTCCAAACTTCACTGCAAACTTCCTCCAAACTTCAGTGCAAACTTCCTCCAAACTTCACTGCAAACTTCCTCCAAACCTCACTGCAAACGTCCTCCAAAGTTCACTGCAAACTTCCTCCAAACTTCACTGCAAACATCCAACAAAAATTCACTAAACCTTTCTCCAATCTTCACTCCAAACTTCCTCCAAACCTCACTGCAAACCTCCTCCAAACGTCACTGCAAACTTCCTCCAAACCTTTCTGCAAACTTCCTCCAAACTTCACTGTAAACTTCCCACAAACTTCACTGTAAACTTCCTCCAATCTTCACTGCAAACTTCCTCCAAACTTCGCTGCAAACCTCCTCCAAACTTCAGTGTAAACTTCCTCCAAACTTCACTGCAAACTTCCTCCAAACCACACTGAAAACTTTTCCAAACTTCACTGCAAACTTCCTCCAAACTTCACTGCAAACGTCCACCAAACTTCACTAAACCTTTCTCCAAACTTCACTGCAAACTTCCTGCAAACTTCACTGCAAACTTCCTACAAACTACACTGTAAAATTCCTCCAAACTTCACTAAAACTTCCTCCAAACATCACTGCAAACTTCCTCCAAACCTCACTGTAAGCTTCCACCAAACCTCACTGTAAACTTCCTCCAAACTTCACTAAAACATCCTGCTAACCTCACAGTAAATTTCCTCCAAACTTAACTGTAAACTTCCTCCAAATCTCTCTGCAAACTTCCTCCAAACTTCACTGTAAACTTCCTACAAACTTCACTTTAAACCTCCTCCAAACCTCACTGCAAACTTCCTCCAAACCTCACTGTAAACTTCCTCCAAACCTCACTGTAACCTTCATCCAAACTTCACCAAAGCTTCCTCCAAACATCACTGTAAACGTCCTCCAAACTTCATTGTAAACTGCCTCCACACTTCACTGTATACTTACTCCAAACTTAAAGAGCAAACTTCCTCCAAACGGCACTGTAAACATCCTCCAAACTTCACTGTAAACTTCCTACAAACTTCACTGTAAACGTCCTCTAAACTTCACTAAACCTTCCTCAAAGCCTCACGGTAAACTTCCTCCAAACTTGATTGTAAACTTCAGCCAAACTTCAGTGTAAATTTCCTCCAAACTTCACTGCAAACTTCCTCCAAACTTCACTGTAAACCTCCTACAAACTTTACAGTAAACCTCCTTCAAACTTCACTGTAAACTTCCTCCAAACTTCACTGCAAACCTCCTCCAAACTTCACTGTAAACTTCGTACAAACTTCACTGTGAACTTCCTCCAAACTTCACTGCAAACATCCTCCAAACATCACTGCAAACATCCTCCAAACTTCACTGCAAACTTCCACCAAACTTCAGTGTAAACTTCCTCCAAAGTTCAGTGCAAACTTCCTCCAAACTTCACTGCAGACATCCACCAAACTTCACTAAACCTTTCTCCAAAGTTCACTGCAAACTTCCTCCAAACTTCACTGCAAACATCCAACAAAAATTCACTAAACCTTTCTCCAATCTTCACTCCAAACTTCCTCCAAACCTCACTGCAAACCTCCTCCAAACGTCACTGCAAACTTCCTCCAAACCTTTCTGCAAACTTCCTCCAAACTTCACTGTAAACTTCCTACAAACTTCACTGTAAACTTCCTCCAATCTTCACTGCAAACTTCCTCCAAACTTCGCTGCAAACCTCCTCCAAACTTCAGTGTAAACTTCCTCCAAACTTCACTGCAAACTTCCTCCAAACCACACTGAAAACTTTTCCAAACTTCACTGCAAACTTCCTCCAAACTTCACTGCAAACGTCCACCAAACTTCACTAAACCTTTCTCCAAACTTCACTGCAAACTTCCTGCAAACTTCACTGCAAACTTCCTACAAACTACACTGTAAAATTCCTCCAAACTTCACTAAAGCTTCCTCCAAACATCACTGCAAACTTCCTCCAAACCTCACTGTAAGCTTCCACCAAACCTCACTGTAAACTTCCTCCAAACTTCACTAAAACATCCTGCTAACCTCACAGTAAATTTCCTCCAAACTTAACTGTAAACTTCCTCCAAATCTCTCTGCAAACTTCCTCCAAACTTCACTGTAAACTTCCTACAAACTTCACTTTAAACCTCCTCCAAACCTCACTGCAAACTTCCTCCAAACCTCACTGTAAACTTCCTCCAAACCTCACTGTAACCTTCATCCAAACTTCACCAAAGCTTCCTCCAAACATCACTGTAAACGTCCTCCAAACTTCATTGTAAACTGCCTCCACACTTCACTGTATACTTACTCCAAACTTAAAGAGCAAACTTCCTCCAAACGGCACTGTAAACATCCTCCAAACTTCACTGTAAACTTCCTACAAACTTCACTGTAAACGTCCTCTAAACTTCACTAAACCTTCCTCAAAGCCTCACGGTAAACTTCCTCCAAACTTGATTGTAAACTTCAGCCAAACTTCAGTGTAAATTTCCTCCAAACTTCACTGCAAACTTCCTCCAAACTTCACTGTAAACCTCCTACAAACTTTACAGTAAACCTCCTTCAAACTTCACTGTAAACTTCCTCCAAACTTCACTGCAAACCTCCTCCAAACTTCACTGTAAACTTCGTACAAACTTCACTGTGAACTTCCTCCAAACTTCACTGCAAACATCCTCCAAACATCACTGCAAACATCCTCCAAACTTCACTGCAAACTTCCACCAAACTTCAGTGTAAACTTCCTCCAAAGTTCAGTGCAAACTTCCTCCAAACTTCACTGCAGACATCCACCAAACTTCACTAAACCTTTCTCCAAAGTTCACTGCAAACTTCCTCCAAACTTCACTGCAAACATCCAACAAAAATTCACTAAACCTTTCTCCAATCTTCACTCCAAACTTCCTCCAAACCTCACTGCAAACCTCCTCCAAACGTCACTGCAAACTTCCTCCAAACCTTTCTGCAAACTTCCTCCAAACTTCACTGTAAACTTCCTACAAACTTCACTGTAAACTTCCTCCAATCTTCACTGCAAACTTCCTCCAAACTTCGCTGCAAACCTCCTCCAAACTTCAGTGTAAACTTCCTCCAAACTTCACTGCAAACTTCCTCCAAACCACACTGAAAACTTTTCCAAACTTCACTGCAAACTTCCTCCAAACTTCACTGCAAACGTCCACCAAACTTCACTAAACCTTTCTCCAAACTTCACTGCAAACTTCCTGCAAACTTCACTGCAAACTTCCTACAAACTACACTGTAAAATTCCTCCAAACTTCACTAAAACTTCCTCCAAACATCACTGCAAACTTCCTCCAAACCTCACTGTAAGCTTCCACCAAACCTCACTGTAAACTTCCTCCAAACTTCACTAAAACATCCTGCTAACCTCACAGTAAATTTCCTCCAAACTTAACTGTAAACTTCCTCCAAATCTCTCTGCAAACTTCCTCCAAACTTCACTGTAAACTTCCTACAAACTTCACTTTAAACCTCCTCCAAACCTCACTGCAAACTTCCTCCAAACCTCACTGTAAACTTCCTCCAAACCTCACTGTAACCTTCATCCAAACTTCACCAAAGCTTCCTCCAAACATCACTGTAAACGTCCTCCAAACTTCATTGTAAACTGCCTCCACACTTCACTGTATACTTACTCCAAACTTAAAGAGCAAACTTCCTCCAAACGGCACTGTAAACATCCTCCAAACTTCACTGTAAACTTCCTACAAACTTCACTGTAAACGTCCTCTAAACTTCACTAAACCTTCCTCAAAGCCTCACGGTAAACTTCCTCCAAACTTGATTGTAAACTTCAGCCAAACTTCAGTGTAAATTTCCTCCAAACTTCACTGCAAACTTCCTCCAAACTTCACTGTAAACCTCCTACAAACTTTACAGTAAACCTCCTTCAAACTTCACTGTAAACTTCCTCCAAACTTCACTGCAAACCTCCTCCAAACTTCACTGTAAACTTCGTACAAACTTCACTGTGAACTTCCTCCAAACTTCACTGCAAACATCCTCCAAACTTCACTGCAAACATCCGCCAAACTTCACTGCAAACTTCCACCAAACTTCAGTGTAAACTTCCTCCAAAGTTCAGTGCAAACTTCCTCCAAACTTCACTGCAGACATCCACCAAACTTCACTAAACCTTTCTCCAAACTTCACTGCAAACTTCCTCCAAAATTCACTGCAAACCTCCTCCAAACTTCACTGCAAACTTCCTCCAAACCTCTCTGCAAACTTCCTCCAAACCTCACTGTAAATTTCCTCCAAACTTCACTGCAAACTTCTTGCAAACTTCACTGCAAACTTCCTCCAAACCTCTCTGCAAACGTCCTCCAAACCACTCTGAAAATTTCCTCCAAACTTCACTGCAAACTTCCTCCAAACTACACTGTAAACTTCCTCAAAACTTCACTGCAAACTTCCTCCAATCTTCAATAAAACTTCCGCCAAACCTCACTGCAAATTTCCTCCAAACTCACTGCAAACTTCCTCCAAACGTCGCTAAAACTTCCTCCAAACTTCACTGCAAACTTGCTCCAAACCTCACTGTAAACTTGTTCCAAACTTCAACGGAAACATCATCCAAAGTTAACTGCAAACCTCCTCCAAACCACACTGTAAACTTCCTCCAAACTTCACTGCAAACTTCCGCCAAACTTGACTGTAACCTTCTACCAAACTTAACTGCAAACTTCGTCCAAACTTCACTGTAAACTTCCTCAAAACTTCACTGCAAACTTCCTCCAAACTTCAAGAAAACTTCCGCCAGACCTCACTGCAAACTTCCTCCAAACTCACTGCAAACTTCCTCCAAACGTCGCTAAAACTTTCTCAAAATTTCACTGCAAACTTGCTCCAAACCTCACCGTAAACTTGTTCCAAACTTCAACGGAAACGTCATCCAAAGTTAACTGCAAACTTCCTCCAAACCTCTCTGCAAACTTCGTCCAAACTTCACTGTAAACATCCTCCAAACCACACTGTAAACTTCCTCCAAACCTCACTGTAAACTTCCACCAAACGTCACTGTAAATTTCCTACAAACCTCTCTGCAACCTTCCTCCAAACTTCATTGCAAACCTCCTCCAAACTTGACAGTAAACTTGCTCCAAACTTGACTGAAAACTTCCTAAAAACCTCACTGTAAACTTCTACAAACCTCACTATAAATTCCTACAAGCTTCACTGTAAACGTCCTCCAAACCGCACTTTAAACTTCCCCCAAACTTCACTAAAGCTTCCTCCAAACCTCACTGTAAACTTCCTCCAATATTCACTGCAAACTTCCTCCAGACCTAACTGTAAACTTCCTCCAAACTTCACTGCAAACTTCCTCCAAACTTCACTGCAAACGTCCTCCAAACTTCACTACAAACATCCTCCAAACTTCACTGCAAACA
Organism: Stegostoma tigrinum; assembly: GCF_030684315.1. Classification (NCBI taxonomy): domain Eukaryota; kingdom Metazoa; phylum Chordata; class Chondrichthyes; order Orectolobiformes; family Stegostomatidae; genus Stegostoma; species Stegostoma tigrinum. The sequence continues at coordinate 427,109 of NW_026728110.1, read as the reverse complement.
TCCAGCAAACTTCACTAAACCTTTCTCCAAACTTCACTGCAAACTTCGTCCAAAACTCACTGCAAACCTCCTCCAAACTTCACTGCAAACTTCCTCCAAACCTCTCTGCAAACTTCCTCAAAACTTCACTGTAAACCTCCTCCAAACTTCACTGCAAACTTCCTCCAAACTTCACTAAAACCTCCTTAAAACTTCACTGCAAACTTCCTCCAAGCCTCACTGTAAACTTCCTCCAAACATGATTGTAAACTTCATCCAAACTTCAGTGTAAATTTCCTCCAAACTTCACTGCAAACTTCCTCCAAACTTCACTACAAACTTCCTCAAAACTTCACTGTAAACCCCCTCCAAACTTCACTGCAAACTTCCTCTAAACCTCACTGCAAACTTCCTACAAACCTCACTACAAACCTCCCTCAAACTTCACTGTAAACTTCCACCAAACATCACTTTAAACTTGCTCCAAACTTCACTAAAACTTCCGCCAAAACTCACTGTAAATTTCCTCCAATCTTCACTGCAAATTTCCTCCAAACCACACTGCAAACTTCCTCCAAAGTTAACTGCAAACTTCCTCCAAACTTCACTGCAAACTTCTTCCAAACCTTGCTGCAAACTTCCTCCAAACCTCACTGCAAACTTCCTCCAAACCTCACTGCAAACTTCCTCCAAACTTCACTGCAAACATCCACCAAACTTCACTAAACCTTTCTCCAAACTTCACTGCAAACTTCCTCCAAACCTCACTGCAAACCTCCTCCAAACGTCACTGCAAACTTCCTACAAACCTTTCTGCAAACTTCCTCCAAACTTCACTGTAAACTTCCGACAAACTTCACTGCAAACGTCCTCCAAACTTCACTGCAAACTTCCTCCAAACCTCACTGCAAACTTCCTACAAACTTCACTGTAAACCTCCTACAAACTTTACAGTAAACCTCCTTCAAACTTCACTGTAAACTTCCTCCAAATTTCACTGCAAACCTTCTCCAAACTTCACTGTAAACCTCCTACAAACTTCACTGCAAACATCCTCCAAACTTCACTGCAAACATCCTCCAAACTTCAGTGTAAACTTCCTCCAAACTTCACTGCAAACTTCCTCCAAACCTCACTGCAAACTTCCTCCAATGTTCCCTGCAAACTTCCTCCAAACTTCACTGCAAACATCCTCCAAACTTCACTAAACCTTTCTCCAAACTTCACTGCTAACTTGCTCCAAACCTCACTGCAAACCTCCTCCAAACTTCACTACAAACATCCTCCAAACCTCACTGTAAACTTCCTCCAAACCTCACTGTAAACTTCCTCCAAACCTCACTGTAAACGTCCTCCAAACCTCACTGTAAATTTCCTCCAAACTTCACTGCAAACTTCCTCCAAACTTCATTGCAAACTTCCTTCAAACTTCACTGCAAACTTCCTCCAAACCTCACTGCAAACTTCTACAAACCTCACGATAAATTCCTACAAACCTCACTGTAAACTTCCTCAAAACCTCACTTTAAACTTCCTCCAATCTTCATTAAAGCTTCCTCCAAACCTCACTGTAAACTTCCTCCAAACATCACCGCAAACTTCCTCCAAACTTCACTAAAAGTTCCTACAATCTTCACTTCAAACTGCCTCCAAACTCACTGCAAACTTTCTCCAAACTTCGTTGTAAACTTCCTCCAAACTTCACTAAAACTTCCTGCAAACTTCACTAAAACTTCCTCCAAACTTCACTGCAAACTTCCTCCAAACTCATTGCCAACTTCCTCCAAGCTCACTGAAAACTTCGTCCATACTTCATTAAAACGTCCTCCAAATTACACTAAAACTTCCACCAAACGTCAGTGTAAACTTCCCACAAACTTCACTGCAAACTTCCTCCAAAATTCACTAAAACATCCACGAACCTTCAGTGTGAACGTCCTACAAACTTCACTGCAAACTTCCTCCAAACTCATTGCCAACTTCCTCCAAGCTCACTGAAAACTTCGTCCATACTTCATTAAAACGTCCTCCAAATTACACTAAAACTTCCACCAAACGTCAGTGTAAACTTTCCACAAACTTCACTGCAAACGTCCTCCAAAATTCACTAAAACTTCCACGAACCTTCAGTGTGAACGTCCTACAAACTTCACTGTAAACTTCCTCCAAACATCACGGAAATCTCCTCCAAACATCACTAAAACTTCCTCCAAACCTCACTGTAAATTTCCTCCAAACTTCACTGCAAACTTCGTCCAAACTTCACTGTCAACTTCGTCAAAACGTCACTGCAAACTTCCTCCAAACTTCACTAAAACTTCCTCCAAACGTCACTGAAAACGTCCTCCAAACACACTGCAAACTTCCTCAAAACTTCACTAAAACTTCCTCCAAACTTCACGCAAACTTGCTCCAAACTTCACTGCAAACTTCCTTGAAACTTCAATAAAACTTCCTCCAAACTTCACTGCATACTTACTCCAAACTCACAGCAAACTTACTCCAAACTTCACTGCAAACTTCCTCCAAACTTCACTGCAAACATCCACCAAACTTCACTGAACCTTTCTCCAAACCTCACTGCAAACCTCCTCCAAACTTCACTGCAAACTTCCACCAAACTTCACTGTAAACTTCCTCCAAACTTCACTGTAAACCTCCTACAAACTTGACAGTAAACCTCCTCCAAACTTCACTGTAAACTTCCCACAAACTTTACAGTAAACCTCCTTCAAACTTCACTGTAAACTTCCTCCAAACTTCACTGCAAACCTCCTCCAAACTTCACTGTAAACTTCGTACAAACTTCACTGTAAACTTCCTCCAAACTTCACTGCAAACTTCCTCCAAACTTCAGTGCAAACTTCCTCCAAACTTCACTGCAAACTTCCTCCAAACCTCACTGCAAACCTCCTCCAAAGTTCACTGCAAACTTCCTCCAAACTTCACTGCAAACATCCACCAAACTTCACTAAACCTTTCTCCAATCTTCACTGCAAACGTCCTCCAAACCTCACTGCAAACCTCCTCCAAACGTCACTGCAAACTTCCTCCAAACTTCACTAAAACATCCTCCTAACCTCACAGTAAATTTCCTCCAAACTTAACTGTAAACTTCCTCCAAATCTCTCTGCAAACTTCGTCCAAACTTCACTGTAAACTTCCTACAAACTTCACTTTAAACCTCCTCCAAACCTCACTGCAAACTTCCTCCAAACCTCACTGTAAACTTACTCCAAACCTCACTGTAACCTTCATCCAAACTTCACTAAAGCTTCCTCCAAACATCACTGTAAACGTCCTCCAAACTTCATTGTAAACTGCCTCCACACTTCACTGTATACTTACTCCAAACTTAAAGAGCAAACTTCCTCCAAACGGCACTGTAAACATCCTCCAAACGTCACTGTAAACTTCCTACAAACTTCACCGTAAACGTCCTCTAAACTTAACTAAACCTTCCTCAAAGCCTCACGGTAAACTTCCTCCAAACTTGATTGTAAACTTCAGCCAAACTTGAGTGTAAATTTCCTCCAAACTTCACTGCAAACTTCCTCCAATCTTCACTGTAAACCTCCCACAAACTTTACAGTAAACCTCCTTCAAACTTCACTGTAAACTTCCTCCAAACTTCACTGCAAACCTCCTCCAAACTTCACTGTAAACTTCGTACAAACTTCACTGTAAACTTCCTCCAAACTTCACTGCAAACATCCTCCAAACTTCACTGCAAACATCCTCCAAACTTCACTGCAAACTTCGTACAAACTTCAGTGTAAACTTCCTCCAAAGTTCAGTGCAAACTTCCTCCAAACTTCACTGCAAACATCCACCAAACTTCACTAAACCTTTCTCCAAACTTCACTGCAAACTTCCTCCAAAATTCACTGCAAACCTCCTCCAAACGTCACTGCAAACTTCCTCCAAACCTCTCTGCAAACTTCCTCCAAACCTCTCTGCAAACTTCCTCCAAACCTCACTGCAAACTTCCTCCAAAATTCACTGCAAACCTCCTCCAAACGTCACTGCAAACTTCCTCCAAACCTCTCTGCAAACTTCCTCCAAACCACTCTGTAAATTTCCTCCAAACGTCACTGCAAACTTCCTCCAAACTACACTGTAAACTTCCTCAAAACTTCACTGCAAACTTCCTCCAAACTTCCGCCAAACCTCACTGCAAACTTCCTCCAAACTCACTGCAAACTTCCTCCAAACGTCGCTAAAACTTCCTCCAAACTTCACTGCAAACTTGCTCCAAACCTCACTGTAAACTTGTTCCAAACTTCAACGGAAACATCATCCAAAGTTAACTGCAAACCTCCTCCAAACCACACTGTAAACTTCCTCCAAACTTCACTGCAAACTTCCGCCAAACTTGACTGTAATCTTCTACCAAACTTAACTGCAAACTTCGTCCAAACTTCACTGTAAACTTCCTCAAAACTTCTCTGCAAACTTCCTCCAAACTTCAAGAAAACTTCTGCCAAACCTCACTGCAAACTTCCTCCAAACTCACTGCAAACTTCCTCCAAACGTCGCTAAAACTTCCTCTAAACTTCACTGCAAACTTGCTCCAAACCTCACTGTAAACTTGTTCCAAACTTCAACGGAAACGTCAGCCAAAGTTAACTGCAAACTTCCTCCAAACCTCTCTGCAAACTTCGTCCAAACTTCACTGTAAACATCCTCCAAACCACACTGTAAACTTCCTCCAAACCTCACTGTAAACTTCCACCAAACTTCACTGTAAATTTCCTACAAACCTCTCTGCAACCTTCCTCCAAACTTCATTGCAAACCTCCTCCAAACTTGACAGTAAACTTGCTCCAAACTTGACTGAAAACTTCCTAAAAACCTCACTGTAAACTTCTACAAACCTCACGATAAATTCCTACAAGCTTCACTGTAAACGTCCTCCAAACCGCACTTTAAACTTCCCCCAAACTTCACTAAAGATTCCTCCAAACCTCACTGTAAACTTCCTCCAAACTTCACTGCAAACGTCCTCCAAACTTCACTACAAACATCCTCCAAACTTCACTGCAAACATCCAGCAAACTTCACTAAACCTTTCTCCAAACTTCACTGCAAACTTCGTCCAAACCTCACTGCAAACCTCCTCCAAACTTCACTGCAAACTTCCTCCAAACCTCTCTGCAAACTTCCTCAAAACTTCACTGTAAACCTCCTCCAAACTTCACTGCAAACTTCCTCCAAACTTCACTAAAACCTCCTTAAAACTTCACTGCAAACTTCCTCCAACCCTCACTGTAAACTTCCTCCAAACATGATTGTAAACTTCATCCAAACGTCAGTGTAGATTTCCTCCAATCTTCACTGCAAACGTCCTCCAAACCTCACTGCAAACCTCCTCCAAACGTCACTGCAAACTTCCTCCAAACCTTTCTGCAAACTTCCTCCAAACTTCACTGTAAACTTCCTACAAACTTCACTGTAAACTTCCTCCAATCTTCACTGCAAACTTCCTCCAAACTTCACTGCAAACTTCCTCCAAACTTCAGTGTAAACTTCCTCCAAACTTCACTGCAAACTTCCTCCAAACCTCACTGAAAACTTTTCCAAACTTCACTGCAAACTTCCTCCAAACTTCACTGCAAACGTCCACCAAACTTCACTAAAACTTTCTCCAAACGTCACTGCAAACATCCTCCAAACTTCACGGCAAGCTTCCAACAAACTTCACTGCAAACTTCCTCCAAACCTCACTGCAAACCTCCTCCAAACGTCACTGCAAACTTCCTCCAAACTTCACTAAAACATCCTCCTAACCTCACAGTAAATTTCCTCCAAACTTAACTGTAAACTTCCTCCAAATCTCTCTGCAAACTTCCTCCAAACTTCACTGTAAACTTCCTACAAACTTCACTTTAAACCTCCTCCAAACCTCACTGCAAACGTCCTCCAAACCTCACTGTAAACTTCCTCCAAACCTCACTGTAACCTTCATACAAACTTCACTAAAGCTTCCTCCAAACATCACTGTAAACGTCCTCCAAACTTCACTGTAAACTTCCTACAAACTTCACTGTAAACGTCCTCTAAACTTCACTAAACCTTCCTCAAAGCCTCACGGTAAACTTCCTCCAAACTTGATTGTAAACTTCAGCCAAACTTCAGTGTAAATTTCCTCCAAACTTCACTGCAAACTTCCTCCAATCTTCACTGTAAACCTCCTACAAACTTTACAGTAAACCTCCTTCAAACTTCACTGTAAACATCCTCCAAACTTCACTGCAAACCTCCTCCAAACTTCACTGTAAACTTCGTACAAACTTCACTGTAAACTTCCTCCAAACTTCACTGCAAACTTCCTCCAAACTTCAGTGCAAACTTCCTCCAAACTTCACTGCAAACTTCCTCCAAACCTCACTGCAAACCTCCTCCAAAGTTCACTGCAAACTTCCTCCAAACTTCACTGCAAACATCCACCAAACTTCACTAAACCTTTCTCCAATCTTCACTGCAAACGTCCTCCAAACCTCACTGCAAACCTCCTCCAAACGTCACTGCAAACTTCCTCCAAACTTCACTAAAACATCCTCCTAACCTCACAGTAAATTTCCTCCAAACTTAACTGTAAACTTCCTCCAAATCTCTCTGCAAACTTCGTCCAAACTTCACTGTAAACTTCCTACAAACTTCACTTTAAACCTCCTCCAAACCTCACTGCAAACTTCCTCCAAACCTCACTGTAAACTTACTCCAAACCTCACTGTAACCTTCATCCAAACTTCACTAAAGCTTCCTCCAAACATCACTGTAAACGTCCTCCAAACTTCATTGTAAACTGCCTCCACACTTCACTGTATACTTACTCCAAACTTAAAGAGCAAACTTCCTCCAAACGGCACTGTAAACATCCTCCAAACGTCACTGTAAACTTCCTACAAACTTCACCGTAAACGTCCTCTAAACTTAACTAAACCTTCCTCAAAGCCTCACGGTAAACTTCCTCCAAACTTGATTGTAAACTTCAGCCAAACTTGAGTGTAAATTTCCTCCAAACTTCACTGCAAACTTCCTCCAATCTTCACTGTAAACCTCCCACAAACTTTACAGTAAACCTCCTTCAAACTTCACTGTAAACTTCCTCCAAACTTCACTAAAACATCCTCCTAACCTCACAGTAAATTTCCTCCAAACTTAACTGTAAACTTCCTCCAAATCTCTCTGCAAACTTCCTCCAAACTTCACTGTAAACTTCCTACAAACTTCACTTTAAACCTCCTCCAAACCTCACTGCAAACGTCCTCCAAACCTCACTGTAAACTTCCTCCAAACCTCACTGTAACCTTCATACAAACTTCACTAAAGCTTCCTCCAAACATCACTGTAAACGTCCTCCAAACTTCACTGTAAACTTCCTACAAACTTCACTGTAAACGTCCTCTAAACTTCACTAAACCTTCCTCAAAGCCTCACGGTAAACTTCCTCCAAACTTGATTGTAAACTTCAGCCAAACTTCAGTGTAAATTTCCTCCAAACTTCACTGCAAACTTCCTCCAATCTTCACTGTAAACCTCCTACAAACTTTACAGTAAACCTCCTTCAAACTTCACTGTAAACTTCCTCCAAACTTCACTGCAAACCTCCTCCAAACTTCACTGTAAACTTCGTACAAACGTCACTGTAAACTTCCTCCAAACTTCACTGCAAACTTCCTCCAAACTTCAGTGCAAACTTCCTCCAAACTTCACTGCAAACTTCCTCCAAACCTCACTGCAAACCTCCTCCAAAGTTCACTGCAAACTTCCTCCAAACTTCACTGCAAACATCCACCAAACTTCACTAAACCTTTCTCCAATCTTCACTGCAAACGTCCTCCAAACCTCACTGCAAACCTCCTCCAAACGTCACTGCAAACTTCCTCCAAACTTCACTAAAACATCCTCCTAACCTCACAGTAAATTTCCTCCAAACTTAACTGTAAACTTCCTCCAAATCTCTCTGCAAACTTCGTCCAAACTTCACTGTAAACTTCCTACAAACTTCACTTTAAACCTCCTCCAAACCTCACTGCAAACTTCCTCCAAACCTCACTGTAAACTTACTCCAAACCTCACTGTAACCTTCATCCAAACTTCACTAAAGCTTCCTCCAAACATCACTGTAAACGTCCTCCAAACTTCATTGTAAACTGCCTCCACACTTCACTGTATACTTACTCCAAACTTAAAGAGCAAACTTCCTCCAAACGGCACTGTAAACATCCTCCAAACGTCACTGTAAACTTCCTACAAACTTCACCGTAAACGTCCTCTAAACTTAACTAAACCTTCCTCAAAGCCTCACGGTAAACTTCCTCCAAACTTGATTGTAAACTTCAGCCAAACTTGAGTGTAAATTTCCTCCAAACTTCACTGCAAACTTCCTCCAATCTTCACTGTAAACCTCCCACAAACTTTACAGTAAACCTCCTTCAAACTTCACTGTAAACTTCCTCCAAACTTCACTGCAAACCTCCTCCAAACTTCACTGTAAACTTCGTACAAACTTCACTGTAAACTTCCTCCAAACTTCACTGCAAACATCCTCCAAACTTCACTGCAAACATCCTCCAAACTTCACTGCAAACTTCCACCAAACTTCAGTGTAAACTTCCTCCAAAGTTCAGTGCAAACTTCCTCCAAACTTCACTGCAAACATCCACCAAACTTCACTAAACCTTTCTCCAAACTTCACTGCAAACTTCCTCCAAAATTCACTGCAAACCTCCTCCAAACGTCACTGCAAACTTCCTCCAAACCTCTCTGCAAACTTCCTCCAAACCTCACTGTAAATTTCCTCCAAACTTCACTGCAAACTTCTTGCAAACTTCACTGCAAATTTCCTCCAAACTTCACTGCAAACTTCCTCCAAACCACTCTGTAAATTTCCTCCAAACGTCACTGCAAACTTCCTCCAAACTACACTGTAAACTTCCTCAAAACTTCACTGCAAACTTCCTCCAAACTTCAATCAAACTTCCGCCAAACCTCACTGCAAACTTCCTCCAAACTCACTGCAAACTTCCTCCAAACGTCGCTAAAACTTCCTCCAAACTTCACTGCAAACTTGCTCCAAACCTCACTGTAAACTTGTTCCAAACTTCAACGGAAACATCATCCAAAGTTAACTGCAAACCTCCTCCAAACCACACTGTAAACTTCCTCCAAACTTCACTGCAAACTTCCGCCAAACTTGACTGTAATCTTCTACCAAACTTAACTGCAAACTTCGTCCAAACTTCACTGTAAACTTCCTCAAAACTTCACTGCAAACTTCCTCCAAACTTCAAGAAAACTTCTGCCAAACCTCACTGCAAACTTCCTCCAAACTCACTGCAAACTTCCTCCAAACGTCGCTAAAACTTCCTCTAAACTTCACTGCAAACTTGCTCCAAACCTCACTGTAAACTTGTTCCAAACTTCAACGGAAACGTCAGCCAAAGTTAACTGCAAACTTCCTCCAAACCTCTCTGCAAACTTCGTCCAAACTTCACTGTAAACATCCTCCAAACCACACTGTAAACTTCCTCCAAACCTCACTGTAAACTTCCACCAAACTTCACTGTAAATTTCCTACAAACCTCTCTGCAACCTTCCTCCAAACTTCATTGCAAACCTCCTCCAAACTTGACAGTAAACTTGCTCCAAACTTGACTGAAAACTTCCTAAAAACCTCACTGTAAACTTCTACAAACCTCACGATAAATTCCTACAAGCTTCACTGTAAACGTCCTCCAAACCGCACTTTAAACTTCCCCCAAACTTCACTAAAGATTCCTCCAAACCTCACTGTAAACTTCCTCCAAACTTCACTGCAAACGTCCTCCAAACTTCACTACAAACATCCTCCAAACTTCACTGCAAACATCCAGCAAACTTCACTAAACCTTTCTCCAAACTTCACTGCAAACTTCGTCCAAACCTCACTGCAAACCTCCTCCAAACTTCACTGCAAACTTCCTCCAAACCTCTCTGCAAACTTCCTCAAAACTTCACTGTAAACCTCCTCCAAACTTCACTGCAAACTTCCTCCAAACTTCACTAAAACCTCCTTAAAACTTCACTGCAAACTTCCTCCAACCCTCACTGTAAACTTCCTCCAAACATGATTGTAAACTTCATCCAAACGTCAGTGTAGATTTCCTCCAATCTTCACTGCAAACGTCCTCCAAACCTCACTGCAAACCTCCTCCAAACGTCACTGCAAACTTCCTCCAAACCTTTCTGCAAACTTCCTCCAAACTTCACTGTAAACTTCCTACAAACTTCACTGTAAACTTCCTCCAATCTTCACTGCAAACTTCCTCCAAACTTCACTGCAAACTTCCTCCAAACTTCAGTGTAAACTTCCTCCAAACTTCACTGCAAACTTCCTCCAAACCTCACTGAAAACTTTTCCAAACTTCACTGCAAACTTCCTCCAATCTTCACTGCAAACGTCCACCAAACTTCACTAAAACTTTCTCCAAACGTCACTGCAAACATCCTCCAAACTTCACGGCAAGCTTCCAACAAACTTCACTGCAAACTTCCTCCAAACCTCACTGCAAACCTCCTCCAAACGTCACTGCAAACTTCCTCCAAACTTCACTAAAACATCCTCCTAACCTCACAGTAAATTTCCTCCAAACTTAACTGTAAACTTCCTCCAAATCTCTCTGCAAACTTCCTCCAAACTTCACTGTAAACTTCCTACAAACTTCACTTTAAACCTCCTCCAAACCTCACTGCAAACGTCCTCCAAACCTCACTGTAAACTTCCTCCAAACCTCACTGTAACCTTCATACAAACTTCACTAAAGCTTCCTCCAAACATCACTGTAAACGTCCTCCAAACTTCACTGTAAACTTCCTACAAACTTCACTGTAAACGTCCTCTAAACTTCACTAAACCTTCCTCAAAGCCTCACGGTAAACTTCCTCCAAACTTGATTGTAAACTTCAGCCAAACTTCAGTGTAAATTTCCTCCAAACTTCACTGCAAACTTCCTCCAATCTTCACTGTAAACCTCCTACAAACTTTACAGTAAACCTCCTTCAAACTTCACTGTAAACATCCTCCAAACTTCACTGCAAACCTCCTCCAAACTTCACTGTAAACTTCGTACAAACTTCACTGTAAACTTCCTCCAAACTTCACTGCAAACTTCCTCCAAACTTCAGTGCAAACTTCCTCCAAACTTCACTGCAAACTTCCTCCAAACCTCACTGCAAACCTCCTCCAAAGTTCACTGCAAACTTCCTCCAAACTTCACTGCAAACATCCACCAAACTTCACTAAACCTTTCTCCAATCTTCACTGCAAACGTCCTCCAAACCTCACTGCAAACCTCCTCCAAACGTCACTGCAAACTTCCTCCAAACTTCACTAAAACATCCTCCTAACCTCACAGTAAATTTCCTCCAAACTTAACTGTAAACTTCCTCCAAATCTCTCTGCAAACTTCGTCCAAACTTCACTGTAAACTTCCTACAAACTTCACTTTAAACCTCCTCCAAACCTCACTGCAAACTTCCTCCAAACCTCACTGTAAACTTACTCCAAACCTCACTGTAACCTTCATCCAAACTTCACTAAAGCTTCCTCCAAACATCACTGTAAACGTCCTCCAAACTTCATTGTAAACTGCCTCCACACTTCACTGTATACTTACTCCAAACTTAAAGAGCAAACTTCCTCCAAACGGCACTGTAAACATCCTCCAAACGTCACTGTAAACTTCCTACAAACTTCACCGTAAACGTCCTCTAAACTTAACTAAACCTTCCTCAAAGCCTCACGGTAAACTTCCTCCAAACTTGATTGTAAACTTCAGCCAAACTTGAGTGTAAATTTCCTCCAAACTTCACTGCAAACTTCCTCCAATCTTCACTGTAAACCTCCCACAAACTTTACAGTAAACCTCCTTCAAACTTCACTGTAAACTTCCTCCAAACTTCACTAAAACATCCTCCTAACCTCACAGTAAATTTCCTCCAAACTTAACTGTAAACTTCCTCCAAATCTCTCTGCAAACTTCCTCCAAACTTCACTGTAAACTTCCTACAAACTTCACTTTAAACCTCCTCCAAACCTCACTGCAAACGTCCTCCAAACCTCACTGTAAACTTCCTCCAAACCTCACTGTAACCTTCATACAAACTTCACTAAAGCTTCCTCCAAACATCACTGTAAACGTCCTCCAAACTTCACTGTAAACTTCCTACAAACTTCACTGTAAACGTCCTCTAAACTTCACTAAACCTTCCTCAAAGCCTCACGGTAAACTTCCTCCAAACTTGATTGTAAACTTCAGCCAAACTTCAGTGTAAATTTCCTCCAAACTTCACTGCAAACTTCCTCCAATCTTCACTGTAAACCTCCTACAAACTTTACAGTAAACCTCCTTCAAACTTCACTGTAAACTTCCTCCAAACTTCACTGCAAACCTCCTCCAAACTTCACTGTAAACTTCGTACAAACGTCACTGTAAACTTCCTCCAAACTTCACTGCAAACTTCCTCCAAACTTCAGTGCAAACTTCCTCCAAACTTCACTGCAAACTTCCTCCAAACCTCACTGCAAACCTCCTCCAAAGTTCACTGCAAACTTCCTCCAAACTTCACTGCAAACATCCACCAAACTTCACTAAACCTTTCTCCAATCTTCACTGCAAACGTCCTCCAAACCTCACTGCAAACCTCCTCCAAACGTCACTGCAAACTTCCTCCAAACTTCACTAAAACATCCTCCTAACCTCACAGTAAATTTCCTCCAAACTTAACTGTAAACTTCCTCCAAATCTCTCTGCAAACTTCGTCCAAACTTCACTGTAAACTTCCTACAAACTTCACTTTAAACCTCCTCCAAACCTCACTGCAAACTTCCTCCAAACCTCACTGTAAACTTACTCCAAACCTCACTGTAACCTTCATCCAAACTTCACTAAAGCTTCCTCCAAACATCACTGTAAACGTCCTCCAAACTTCATTGTAAACTGCCTCCACACTTCACTGTATACTTACTCCAAACTTAAAGAGCAAACTTCCTCCAAACGGCACTGTAAACATCCTCCAAACGTCACTGTAAACTTCCTACAAACTTCACCGTAAACGTCCTCTAAACTTAACTAAACCTTCCTCAAAGCCTCACGGTAAACTTCCTCCAAACTTGATTGTAAACTTCAGCCAAACTTGAGTGTAAATTTCCTCCAAACTTCACTGCAAACTTCCTCCAATCTTCACTGTAAACCTCCCACAAACTTTACAGTAAACCTCCTTCAAACTTCACTGTAAACTTCCTCCAAACTTCACTGCAAACCTCCTCCAAACTTCACTGTAAACTTCGTACAAACTTCACTGTAAACTTCCTCCAAACTTCACTGCAAACATCCTCCAAACTTCACTGCAAACATCCTCCAAACTTCACTGCAAACTTCCACCAAACTTCAGTGTAAACTTCCTCCAAAGTTCAGTGCAAACTTCCTCCAAACTTCACTGCAAACATCCACCAAACTTCACTAAACCTTTCTCCAAACTTCACTGCAAACTTCCTCCAAAATTCACTGCAAACCTCCTCCAAACGTCACTGCAAACTTCCTCCAAACCTCTCTGCAAACTTCCTCCAAACCTCACTGTAAATTTCCTCCAAACTTCACTGCAAACTTCTTGCAAACTTCACTGCAAATTTCCTCCAAACTTCACTGCAAACTTCCTCCAAACCACTCTGTAAATTTCCTCCAAACGTCACTGCAAACTTCCTCCAAACTACACTGTAAACTTCCTCAAAACTTCACTGCAAACTTCCTCCAAACTTCAATCAAACTTCCGCCAAACCTCACTGCAAACTTCCTCCAAACTCACTGCAAACTTCCTCCAAACGTCGCTAAAACTTCCTCCAAACTTCACTGCAAACTTGCTCCAAACCTCACTGTAAACTTGTTCCAAACTTCAACGGAAACATCATCCAAAGTTAACTGCAAACCTCCTCCAAACCACACTGTAAACTTCCTCCAAACTTCACTGCAAACTTCCGCCAAACTTGACTGTAATCTTCTACCAAACTTAACTGCAAACTTCGTCCAAACTTCACTGTAAACTTCCTCAAAACTTCACTGCAAACTTCCTCCAAACTTCAAGAAAACTTCTGCCAAACCTCACTGCAAACTTCCTCCAAACTCACTGCAAACTTCCTCCAAACGTCGCTAAAACTTCCTCTAAACTTCACTGCAAACTTGCTCCAAACCTCACTGTAAACTTGTTCCAAACTTCAACGGAAACGTCAGCCAAAGTTAACTGCAAACTTCCTCCAAACCTCTCTGCAAACTTCGTCCAAACTTCACTGTAAACATCCTCCAAACCACACTGTAAACTTCCTCCAAACCTCACTGTAAACTTCCACCAAACTTCACTGTAAATTTCCTACAAACCTCTCTGCAACCTTCCTCCAAACTTCATTGCAAACCTCCTCCAAACTTGACAGTAAACTTGCTCCAAACTTGACTGAAAACTTCCTAAAAACCTCACTGTAAACTTCTACAAACCTCACGATAAATTCCTACAAGCTTCACTGTAAACGTCCTCCAAACCGCACTTTAAACTTCCCCCAAACTTCACTAAAGATTCCTCCAAACCTCACTGTAAACTTCCTCCAAACTTCACTGCAAACGTCCTCCAAACTTCACTACAAACATCCTCCAAACTTCACTGCAAACATCCAGCAAACTTCACTAAACCTTTCTCCAAACTTCACTGCAAACTTCGTCCAAACCTCACTGCAAACCTCCTCCAAACTTCACTGCAAACTTCCTCCAAACCTCTCTGCAAACTTCCTCAAAACTTCACTGTAAACCTCCTCCAAACTTCACTGCAAACTTCCTCCAAACTTCACTAAAACCTCCTTAAAACTTCACTGCAAACTTCCTCCAAGCCTCACTGTAAACTTCCTGCAAACTTCAACGGAAACGTCAGCCAAAGTTAACTGCAAACTTCCTCCAAACCTCTCTGCAAACTTCGTCCAAACTTCACTGTAAACATCCTCCAAACCACACTGTAAACTTCCTCCAAGCCTCACTGTAAACTTCCTCCAAACATGATTGTAAACTTCATCCAAACGTCAGTGTAGATTTCCTCCAATCTTCACTGCAAACGTCCTCCAAACCTCACTGCAAACCTCCTCCAAACGTCACTGCAAACTTCCTCCAAACCTTTCTGCAAACTTCCTCCAAACTTCACTGTAAACTTCCTACAAACTTCACTGTAAACTTCCTCCAATCTTCACTGCAAACTTCCTCCAAACTTCACTGCAAACTTCCTCCAAACTTCAGTGTAAACTTCCTCCAAACTTCACTGCAAACTTCCTCCAAACCTCACTGAAAACTTTTCCAAACTTCACTGCAAACTTCCTCCAATCTTCACTGCAAACGTCCACCAAACTTCACTAAAACTTTCTCCAAACGTCACTGCAAACATCCTCCAAACTTCACGGCAAGCTTCCAACAAACTTCACTGCAAACTTCCTCCAAACCTCACTGCAAACCTCCTCCAAACGTCACTGCAAACTTCCTCCAAACTTCACTAAAACATCCTCCTAACCTCACAGTAAATTTCCTCCAAACTTAACTGTAAACTTCCTCCAAATCTCTCTGCAAACTTCCTCCAAACTTCACTGTAAACTTCCTACAAACTTCACTTTAAACCTCCTCCAAACCTCACTGCAAACGTCCTCCAAACCTCACTGTAAACTTCCTCCAAACCTCACTGTAACCTTCATACAAACTTCACTAAAGCTTCCTCCAAACATCACTGTAAACGTCCTCCAAACTTCACTGTAAACTTCCTACAAACTTCACTGTAAACGTCCTCTAAACTTCACTAAACCTTCCTCAAAGCCTCACGGTAAACTTCCTCCAAACTTGATTGTAAACTTCAGCCAAACTTCAGTGTAAATTTCCTCCAAACTTCACTGCAAACTTCCTCCAATCTTCACTGTAAACCTCCTACAAACTTTACAGTAAACCTCCTTCAAACTTCACTGTAAACATCCTCCAAACTTCACTGCAAACCTCCTCCAAACTTCACTGTAAACTTCGTACAAACTTCACTGTAAACTTCCTCCAAACTTCACTGCAAACTTCCTCCAAACTTCAGTGCAAACTTCCTCCAAACTTCACTGCAAACTTCCTCCAAACCTCACTGCAAACCTCCTCCAAAGTTCACTGCAAACTTCCTCCAAACTTCACTGCAAACATCCACCAAACTTCACTAAACCTTTCTCCAATCTTCACTGCAAACGTCCTCCAAACCTCACTGCAAACCTCCTCCAAACGTCACTGCAAACTTCCTCCAAACTTCACTAAAACATCCTCCTAACCTCACAGTAAATTTCCTCCAAACTTAACTGTAAACTTCCTCCAAATCTCTCTGCAAACTTCGTCCAAACTTCACTGTAAACTTCCTACAAACTTCACTTTAAACCTCCTCCAAACCTCACTGCAAACTTCCTCCAAACCTCACTGTAAACTTACTCCAAACCTCACTGTAACCTTCATCCAAACTTCACTAAAGCTTCCTCCAAACATCACTGTAAACGTCCTCCAAACTTCATTGTAAACTGCCTCCACACTTCACTGTATACTTACTCCAAACTTAAAGAGCAAACTTCCTCCAAACGGCACTGTAAACATCCTCCAAACGTCACTGTAAACTTCCTACAAACTTCACCGTAAACGTCCTCTAAACTTAACTAAACCTTCCTCAAAGCCTCACGGTAAACTTCCTCCAAACTTGATTGTAAACTTCAGCCAAACTTGAGTGTAAATTTCCTCCAAACTTCACTGCAAACTTCCTCCAATCTTCACTGTAAACCTCCCACAAACTTTACAGTAAACCTCCTTCAAACTTCACTGTAAACTTCCTCCAAACTTCACTAAAACATCCTCCTAACCTCACAGTAAATTTCCTCCAAACTTAACTGTAAACTTCCTCCAAATCTCTCTGCAAACTTCCTCCAAACTTCACTGTAAACTTCCTACAAACTTCACTTTAAACCTCCTCCAAACCTCACTGCAAACGTCCTCCAAACCTCACTGTAAACTTCCTCCAAACCTCACTGTAACCTTCATACAAACTTCACTAAAGCTTCCTCCAAACATCACTGTAAACGTCCTCCAAACTTCACTGTAAACTTCCTACAAACTTCACTGTAAACGTCCTCTAAACTTCACTAAACCTTCCTCAAAGCCTCACGGTAAACTTCCTCCAAACTTGATTGTAAACTTCAGCCAAACTTCAGTGTAAATTTCCTCCAAACTTCACTGCAAACTTCCTCCAATCTTCACTGTAAACCTCCTACAAACTTTACAGTAAACCTCCTTCAAACTTCACTGTAAACTTCCTCCAAACTTCACTGCAAACCTCCTCCAAACTTCACTGTAAACTTCGTACAAACGTCACTGTAAACTTCCTCCAAACTTCACTGCAAACTTCCTCCAAACTTCAGTGCAAACTTCCTCCAAACTTCACTGCAAACTTCCTCCAAACCTCACTGCAAACCTCCTCCAAAGTTCACTGCAAACTTCCTCCAAACTTCACTGCAAACATCCACCAAACTTCACTAAACCTTTCTCCAATCTTCACTGCAAACGTCCTCCAAACCTCACTGCAAACCTCCTCCAAACGTCACTGCAAACTTCCTCCAAACTTCACTAAAACATCCTCCTAACCTCACAGTAAATTTCCTCCAAACTTAACTGTAAACTTCCTCCAAATCTCTCTGCAAACTTCGTCCAAACTTCACTGTAAACTTCCTACAAACTTCACTTTAAACCTCCTCCAAACCTCACTGCAAACTTCCTCCAAACCTCACTGTAAACTTACTCCAAACCTCACTGTAACCTTCATCCAAACTTCACTAAAGCTTCCTCCAAACATCACTGTAAACGTCCTCCAAACTTCATTGTAAACTGCCTCCACACTTCACTGTATACTTACTCCAAACTTAAAGAGCAAACTTCCTCCAAACGGCACTGTAAACATCCTCCAAACGTCACTGTAAACTTCCTACAAACTTCACCGTAAACGTCCTCTAAACTTAACTAAACCTTCCTCAAAGCCTCACGGTAAACTTCCTCCAAACTTGATTGTAAACTTCAGCCAAACTTGAGTGTAAATTTCCTCCAAACTTCACTGCAAACTTCCTCCAATCTTCACTGTAAACCTCCCACAAACTTTACAGTAAACCTCCTTCAAACTTCACTGTAAACTTCCTCCAAACTTCACTGCAAACCTCCTCCAAACTTCACTGTAAACTTCGTACAAACTTCACTGTAAACTTCCTCCAAACTTCACTGCAAACATCCTCCAAACTTCACTGCAAACATCCTCCAAACTTCACTGCAAACTTCCACCAAACTTCAGTGTAAACTTCCTCCAAAGTTCAGTGCAAACTTCCTCCAAACTTCACTGCAAACATCCACCAAACTTCACTAAACCTTTCTCCAAACTTCACTGCAAACTTCCTCCAAAATTCACTGCAAACCTCCTCCAAACGTCACTGCAAACTTCCTCCAAACCTCTCTGCAAACTTCCTCCAAACCTCACTGTAAATTTCCTCCAAACTTCACTGCAAACTTCTTGCAAACTTCACTGCAAATTTCCTCCAAACTTCACTGCAAACTTCCTCCAAACCACTCTGTAAATTTCCTCCAAACGTCACTGCAAACTTCCTCCAAACTACACTGTAAACTTCCTCAAAACTTCACTGCAAACTTCCTCCAAACTTCAATCAAACTTCCGCCAAACCTCACTGCAAACTTCCTCCAAACTCACTGCAAACTTCCTCCAAACGTCGCTAAAACTTCCTCCAAACTTCACTGCAAACTTGCTCCAAACCTCACTGTAAACTTGTTCCAAACTTCAACGGAAACATCATCCAAAGTTAACTGCAAACCTCCTCCAAACCACACTGTAAACTTCCTCCAAACTTCACTGCAAACTTCCG
Source organism: Stegostoma tigrinum (assembly GCF_030684315.1). Lineage (NCBI taxonomy): Eukaryota > Metazoa > Chordata > Chondrichthyes > Orectolobiformes > Stegostomatidae > Stegostoma > Stegostoma tigrinum. The sequence goes on along the minus strand of NW_026728110.1, from coordinate 408,142 downwards.
CCAAACTTGACTGTAATCTTCTACCAAACTTAACTGCAAACTTCGTCCAAACTTCACTGTAAACTTCCTCAAAACTTCTCTGCAAACTTCCTCCAAACTTCAAGAAAACTTCTGCCAAACCTCACTGCAAACTTCCTCCAAACTCACTGCAAACTTCCTCCAAACGTCGCTAAAACTTCCTCTAAACTTCACTGCAAACTTGCTCCAAACCTCACTGTAAACTTGTTCCAAACTTCAACGGAAACGTCATCCAAAGTTAACTGCAAACTTCCTCCAAACCTCTCTGCAAACTTCGTCCAAACTTCACTGTAAACATCCTCCAAACCACACTGTAAACTTCCTCCAAACCTCACTGTAAACTTCCACCAAACTTCACTGTAAATTTCCTACAAACCTCTCTGCAACCTTCCTCCAAACTTCATTGCAAACCTCCTCCAAACTTGACAGTAAACTTGCTCCAAACTTGACTGAAAACTTCCTAAAAACCTCACTGTAAACTTCTACAAACCTCACGATAAATTCCTACAAGCTTCACTGTAAACGTCCTCCAAACCGCACTTTAAACTTCCCCCAAACTTCACTAAAGATTCCTCCAAACCTCACTGTAAACTTCCTCCAAACTTCACTGCAAACGTCCTCCAAACTTCACTACAAACATCCTCCAAACTTCACTGCAAACATCCAGCAAACTTCACTAAACCTTTCTCCAAACTTCACTGCAAACTTCGTCCAAACCTCACTGCAAACCTCCTCCAAACTTCACTGCAAACTTCCTCCAAACCTCTCTGCAAACTTCCTCAAAACTTCACTGTAAACCTCCTCCAAACTTCACTGCAAACTTCCTCCAAACTTCACTAAAACCTCCTTAAAACTTCACTGCAAACTTCCTCCAAGCCTCACTGTAAACTTCCTCCAAACATGATTGTAAACTTCATCCAAACGTCAGTGTAGATTTCCTCCAATCTTCACTGCAAACGTCCTCCAAACCTCACTGCAAACCTCCTCCAAACGTCACTGCAAACTTCCTCCAAACCTTTCTGCAAACTTCCTCCAAACTTCACTGTAAACTTCCTACAAACTTCACTGTAAACTTCCTCCAATCTTCACTGCAAACTTCCTCCAAACTTCACTGCAAACTTCCTCCAAACTTCAGTGTAAACTTCCTCCAAACTTCACTGCAAACTTCCTCCAAACCTCACTGAAAACTTTTCCAAACTTCACTGCAAACTTCCTCCAATCTTCACTGCAAACGTCCACCAAACTTCACTAAACCTTTCTCCAAACGTCACTGCAAACATCCTCCAAACTTCACGGCAAGCTTCCAACAAACTTCACTGCAAACTTCCTCCAAACCTCACTGCAAACGTCCTCCAAACGTCACTGCAAACTTCCTCCAAACTTCACTAAAACATCCTCCTAACCTCACAGTAAATTTCCTCCAAACTTAACTGTAAACTTCCTCCAAATCTCTCTGCAAACTTCCTCCAACTTCACTGTAAACTTCCTACAAACTTCACTTTAAACCTCCTCCAAACCTCACTGCAAACGTCCTCCAAACCTCACTGTAAACTTCCTCCAAACCTCACTGTAACCTTCATCCAAACTTCACTAAAGCTTCCTCCAAACATCACTGTAAACGTCCTCCAAACTTCACTGTAAACTTCCTACAAACTTCACTGTAAACGTCCTCTAAACTTCACTAAACCTTCCTCAAAGCCTCACGGTAAACTTCCTCCAAACTTGATTGTAAACTTCAGCCAAACTTCAGTGTAAATTTCCTCCAAACTTCACTGCAAACTTCCTCCAATCTTCACTGTAAACCTCCTACAAACTTTACAGTAAACCTCCTTCAAACTTCACTGTAAACTTCCTCCAAACTTCACTGCAAACCTCCTCCAAACTTCACTGTAAACTTCGTACAAACTTCACTGTAAACTTCCTCCAAACTTCACTGCAAACATCCTCCAAACTTCACTGCAAACATCCTCCAAACTTCACTGCAAACTTCCACCAAACTTCAGTGTAAACTTCCTCCAAAGTTCAGTGCAAACTTCCTCCAAACTTCACTGCAAACATCCACCAAACTTCACTAAACCTTTCTCCAAACTTCACTGCAAACTTCCTCCAAAATTCACTGCAAACCTCCCCCAAACTTCACTGCAAACTTCCTCCAAACCTCTCTGCAAACTTCCTCCAAACCTCACTGCAAACGTCCTCCAAACTTCACGACAAACATCCTCCAAACTTCACTGCAAACATCCAGCAAACTTCACTAAACCTTTCTCCAAACTTCACTGCAAACTTCCTCCAAACCTCACTGCAAACCTCCTCCAAACTTCACAGCAAACTTCCTCCAAACCTCTCTGCAAACTTCCTCAAAACTTCACTGTAAACCTCCTCCAAACTTCACTGCAAACTTCCTTCAAACTTCACTAAAACCTCCTTAAAACTTCACTGCGAACTTCCTCCAAGCCTCACTGTAAACCTCCTCCAAACATGATGGTAAACTTCATCCAAACTTCAGTGTAAATTTCCTCCAAACTTCACTGCAAACTTCCTCCAAACTTCACGACAAACTACCTCAAAACTTCACTGTAAACCCCCTCCAAACTTCACTGCAAACTTCCTCTAAACCTCACTGCAAACTTCCTACAAACCTCACTACAAACCTCCCTCAAACTTCACTGTAAACCTCCACCAAACCTCACTTTAAACTTGCTCCAAACTTCACTAAAACTTCCGCCAAAACTCACTGCAAATTTCCTCCAATCTTCCCTGGAAATTTTCTCCAAACCTCACTGCAAACTTCCTCCAAAGTTCACTGCAAACTTCCTCCAAACTTCACTGCAAACTTCCTCCAAACCTCACTGCAAACTTCCTCCAAACCTCACTGCAAACTTCCTCCAAAGTTCATTGCAAACTTCCTCCAAACTTCACTGCAAACTTCCTCCAAACCTCACTGCAAACTTCCTCCAAACCTCACTGCAAACTTCCTCCAAAGTTCACTGCAAACTTCCTCCAAACTTCACTGCAAACATCCACCAAACTTCACTAAACCTTTCTCCAAACTTCACTGCAAACTTCCTCCAAACCTCACTGCAAACCTCCTCCAAACGTCACTGCAAACTTCCTACAAACCTTTCTGGAAACTTCCTCCAAACTTCACTGTAAACTTCCTACAAACTTCACTGCAAACTTCCTCCAAACTTCACTGCAAACTTGCTCCAAACTTCACTGCAAACTTCCTCCAAAATTCACTAAAACTTCCACGAACCTTCAGTGTGAACGTCCTCCAAACTTCACTGTAAACTTCCTCCAAACATCACGGAAATCTCCTCCAAACATCACGAAAACTTCCTCCAAACCTCACTGTAAATTTCCTCCAAACTTCACTGCAAACCTCGTCCAAACTTCACTGTCAACTTCGTCAAAACGTCACTGCAAACTTCCTCCAAACTTCACTAAAACTTCCTCCAAACGTCACTGAAAACGTCCTCCAAACACACTGCAAACTTCCTCAAAACTTCACTAAAACTTCCTCCAAACTTCACGCAAACTTGCTCCAAACTTCACTGTAAACTTCCTTGAAACTTCAATAAAACTTCCTCCAAACTTCACTGCATACTTACTCCAAACTCACAGCAAACTTGCTCCAAACTTCACGGCAAACTTCCTCCAAACTTCACTGCAAACATCCTCCAAAATTCACTGTAAACATCCTCCAAACTTCACTGCAAACTTACACCAAACGTCAGTGTAAACTTCCTCCAAAGTTCAGTGCAAACTTCCTCCAAACTTGATTGTAAACTTCAGCCAAACTTCAGTGTAAATTTCCTCCAAACTTCACTGCAAACTTCCTCCAATCTTCACTGTAAACCTCCTACAAACTTTACAGTAAACCTCCTTCAAACTTCACTGTAAACTTCCTCCAAACTTCACTGCAAACCTCCTCCAAACTTCACTGTAAACTTCGTACAAACTTCACTGTAAACTTCCTCCAAACTTCACTGCAAACATCCTCCAAACTTCACTGCAAACATCCTCCAAACTTCACTGCAAACTTCCACCAAACTTCAGTGTAAACTTCCTCCAAAGTTCAGTGCAAACTTCCTCCAAACTTCACTGCAAACATCCACCAAACTTCACTAAACCTTTCTCCAAACTTCACTGCAAACTTCCTCCAAAATTCACTGCAAACCTCCCCCAAACTTCACTGCAAACTTCCTCCAAACCTCTCTGCAAACTTCCTCCAAACCTCACTGCAAACGTCCTCCAAACTTCACGACAAACATCCTCCAAACTTCACTGCAAACATCCAGCAAACTTCACTAAACCTTTCTCCAAACTTCACTGCAAACTTCCTCCAAACCTCACTGCAAACCTCCTCCAAACTTCACAGCAAACTTCCTCCAAACCTCTCTGCAAACTTCCTCAAAACTTCACTGTAAACCTCCTCCAAACCTCACTGCAAACTTCCTCCAAACTTCACTAAAACCTCCTTAAAACTTCACTGCGAACTTCCTCCAAGCCTCACTGTAAACCTCCTCCAAACATGATGGTAAACTTCATCCAAACTTCAGTGTAAATTTCCTCCAAACTTCACTGCAAACTTCCTCCAAACTTCACGACAAACTACCTCAAAACTTCACTGTAAACCCCCTCCAAACTTCACTGCAAACTTCCTCTAAACCTCACTGCAAACTTCCTACAAACCTCACTACAAACCTCCCTCAAACTTCACTGTAAACCTCCACCAAACCTCACTTTAAACTTGCTCCAAACTTCACTAAAACTTCCGCCAAAACTCACTGCAAATTTCCTCCAATCTTCCCTGGAAATTTTCTCCAAACCTCACTGCAAACTTCCTCCAAAGTTCACTGCAAACTTCCTCCAAACTTCACTGCAAACTTCCTCCAAACCTCACTGCAAACTTCCTCCAAACCTCACTGCAAACTTCCTCCAAAGTTCACTGCAAACTTCCTCCAAACTTCACTGCAAACTTCCTCCAAACCTCACTGCAAACTTCCTCCAAACCTCACTGCAAACTTCCTCCAAAGTTCACTGCAAACTTCCTCCAAACTTCACTGCAAACATCCACCAAACTTCACTAAACCTTTCTCCAAACTTCACTGCAAACTTCCTCCAAACCTCACTGCAAACCTCCTCCAAACGTCACTGCAAACTTCCTACAAACCTTTCTGGAAACTTCCTCCAAACTTCACTGTAAACTTCCTACAAACTTCACTGCAAACTTCCTCCAAACTTCACTGCAAACTTCCTCAAAACTTCACTGCAAACTTCCTCCAAAATTCACTAAAACTTCCACGAACCTTCAGTGTGAACGTCCTACAAACTTCACTGTAAACTTCCTCCAAACATCACGGAAATCTCCTCCAAACATCACGAAAACTTCCTCCAAACCTCACTGTAAATTTCCTCCAAACTTCACTGCAAACTTCGTCCAAACTTCACTGTCAACTTCGTCAAAACGTCACTGCAAACTTCCTCCAAACTTCACTAAAACTTCCTCCAAACGTCACTGAAAACGTCCTCCAAACACACTGCAAACTTCCTCAAAACTTCACTAAAACTTCCTCCAAACTTCACGCAAACTTGCTCCAAACTTCACTGCAAACTTCCTTGAAACTTCAATAAAACTTCCTCCAAACTTCACTGCATACTTACTCCAAACTCACAGCAAACTTGTTCCAAACTTCACGGCAAACTTCCTCCAAACTTCACTGCAAACATCCTCCAAACTTCACTGCAAACTTCCTCCAAACTTCACTGCAAACTTCCTCCAAAATTCACTAAAACTTCCACGAACCTTCAGTGTGAACGTCCTACAAACTTCACTGTAAACTTCCTCCAAACATCACGGAAATCTCCTCCAAACATCACGAAAACTTCCTCCAAACCTCACTGTAAATTTCCTCCAAACTTCACTGCAAACTTCGTCCAAACTTCACTGTCAACTTCGTCAAAACGTCACTGCAAACTTCCTCCAAACTTCACTAAAACTTCCTCCAAACGTCACTGAAAACGTCCTCCAAACACACTGCAAACTTCCTCAAAACTTCACTAAAACTTCCTCCAAACTTCACGCAAACTTGCTCCAAACTTCACTGCAAACTTCCTTGAAACTTCAATAAAACTTCCTCCAAACTTCACTGCATACTTACTCCAAACTCACAGCAAACTTGCTCCAAACTTCACGGCAAACTTCCTCCAAACTTCACTGCAAACATCCTCCAAACTTCACTGTAAACATCCTCCAAACTTCACTGCAAACTTCCACCAAACGTCAGTGTAAACTTCCTCCAAAGTTCAGTGCAAACTTCCTCCAAACTTGATTGTAAACTTCAGCCAAACTTCAGTGTAAATTTCCTCCAAACTTCACTGCAAACTTCCTCCAATCTTCACTGTAAACCTCCGACAAACTTTACAGTAAACCTCCTTCAAACTTCACTGTAAACTTCCTCCAAACTTCACTGCAAACCTCCTCCAAACTTCACTGCAAACATCCTCCCAACTTCTCTGCAAACCTCCACCAAACTTCAGTGTAAACTTCCTCCAAAGTTCAGTGCAAACTTCCTCCAAACTTCACTGCAAACATCCACCAAACTTCACTAAACCTTTCTCCAAACTTTACTGCAAACTTCCTCCAAAATTCACTGCAAACCTCCTCCAAACTTCACTGCAAACTTCCTCCAAACCTCTCTGTAAACTTCCTCCAAACCTCACTGTAAATTTCCTCCAAGCTTCACTGCAAATTTCCTCCAAACTTCACTGCAAACTTCCTCCAAACCACTCTGTAAATTTCCTCCAAACTTCACTGCAAACTTCCTCCAAACTACACTGTAAACTTCCTCAAAACTTCACTGCAAACTTCCTCCAAACTTCAATCAAACTTCCGCCAAACCTCACTGCAAACTTCCTCCAAACTCACTGCAAACTTCCTCCAAACGTCGCTAAAACTTCCTCTAAACTTCACTGCAAACTTGCTCCAAACCTCACTGTAAACTTGTTCCAAACTTCAACGGAAACATCATCCAAAGTTAACTGCAAACCGCCTCCAAACCACACTGTAAACTTCCTACAAACTTCACCGCAAACTTCCGCCAAACTTGACTGTAATCTTCTACCAAACTTAACTGCAAACTTCGTCCAAACTTCACTGTAAACTTCCTACAAACTTCACTGCAAACATCCTCCAAACTTCACTGCAAACATCCTCCAAACTTCAGTGTAAACTTCCTCCAAACTTCACTGCAAACTTCCTCCAAACCTCACTGCAAACTTCCTCCAAAGTTCACTGCAAACTTCCTCCAAACTTCACTGCAAACATCCTCCAAACTTCACTAAACCTTTCTCCAAACTTCACTGCAAACTTCCTCCAAACCTCACTGCAAACCTCCTCCAAACTTCACAGCAAACTTCCTCCAAACCTCTCTGCAAACTTCCTCAAAACTTCACTGTAAACCTCCTCCAAACTTCACTGCAAACTTCCTCCAAACTTCACTAAAACCTCCTTAAAACTTCACTGCGAACTTCCTCCAAGCCTCACTGTAAACCTCCTCCAAACATGATGGTAAACTTCATCCAAACTTCAGTGTAAATTTCCTCCAAACTTCACTGCAAACTTCCTCCAAACTTCACGACAAACTACCTCAAAACTTCACTGTAAACCCCCTCCAAACTTCACTGCAAACTTCCTCTAAACCTCACTGCAAACTTCCTACAAACCTCACGACAAACCTCCCTCAAACTTCACTGTAAACCTCCACCAAACCTCACTTTAAACTTGCTCCAAACTTTACTAAAACTTCCGCCAAAACTCACTGCAAATTTCCTCCAATCTTCCCTGGAAATTTTCTCCAAACCTCACTGCAAACTTCCTCCAAAGTTCACTGCAAACTTCTTCCAAACGTCACTGCAAACTTCCTCCAAACCTCACTGCAAACTTCCTCCAAACCTCACTGCAAACTTCCTCCAAAGTTCACTGCAAACTTCCTCCAAACTTCACTGCAAACTTCCTCCAAACCTCACTGCAAACTTCCTCCAAACCTCACTGCAAACTTCCTCCAAAGTTCACTACAAACTTCCTCCAAACTTCACTGCAAACATCCACCAAACTTCACGAAACCTTTCTCCAAACTTCACTGCAAACTTCCTCCAAACCTCACTGCAAACCTCCTCCAAACGTCACTGCAAACTTCCTACAAACCTTTCTGGAAACTTCCTCCAAACTTCACTGTTAACTTCCTACAAACTTCACTGCAAACTTCCTCCAAACTTCACTGCAAACTTCCTCCAAACTTCACTGCAAACTTCCTCCAAAATTCACTAAAACTTCCACGAACCTTCAGTGTGAACGTCCTACAAACTTCACTGTAAACTTCCTCCAAACATCACGGAAATCTCCTCCAAACATCACGAAAACTTCCTCCAAACCTCACTGTAAATTTCCTCCAAACTTCACTGCAAACTTCGTCCAAACCTCACTGTCAACTTCGTCAAAACGTCACTGCAAACTTCCTCCAAACTTCACTAAAACTTCCTCCAAACGTCACTGAAAACGTCCTCCAAACACACTGCAAACTTCCTCAAAACTTCACTAAAACTTCCTCCAAACTTCACGCAAACTTGCTCCAAACTTCACTGCAAACTTCCTTGAAACTTCAATAAAACTTCCTCCAAACTTCACTGCATACTTACTCCAAACTCACAGCAAACTTGTTCCAAACTTCACGGCAAACTTCCTCCAAACTTCACTGCAAACATCCTCCAAACTTCACTGCAAACTTCCTCCAAACTTCACTGCAAACTTCCTCCAAAATTCACTAAAACTTCCACGAACCTTCAGTGTGAACGTCCTACAAACTTCACTGTAAACTTCCTCCAAACATCACGGAAATCTCCTCCAAACATCACGAAAACTTCCTCCAAACCTCACTGTAAATTTCCTCCAAACTTCACTGCAAACTTCGTCCAAACTTCACTGTCAACTTCGTCAAAACGTCACTGCAAACTTCCTCCAAACTTCACTAAAACTTCCTCCAAACGTCACTGAAAACGTCCTCCAAACACACTGCAAACTTCCTCAAAACTTCACTAAAACTTCCTCCAAACTTCACGCAAACTTGCTCCAAACTTCACTGCAAACTTCCTCCAAAGTTCACTGCAAACTTCCTCCAAACTTCACTGCAAACTTCCTCCAAACCTCACTGCAAACTTCCTCCAAACCTCACTGCAAACTTCCTCCAAAGTTCACTGCAAACTTCCTCCAAACTTCACTGCAAACTTCCTCCAAACCTCACTGCAAACTTCCTCCAAACCTCACTGCAAACTTCCTCCAAAGTTCACTGCAAACTTCCTCCAAACATCACTGCAAACATCCACCAAACTTCACTAAACCTTTCTCCAAACTTCACTGCAAACTTCCTCCAAACCTCACTGCAAACCTCCTCCAAACGTCACTGCAAACTTCCTACAAACCTTTCTGGAAACTTCCTCCAAACTTCACTGTAAACTTCCTACAAACTTCACTGCAAACTTCCTCCAAACTTCACTGCAAACTTCCTCCAAACTTCACTGCAAACTTCCTCCAAAATTCACTAAAACTTCCACGAACCTTTAGTGTGAACGTCCTACAAACTTCACTGTAAACTTCCTCCAAACATCACGGAAATCTCCTCCAAACATCACGAAAACTTCCTCCAAACCTCACTGTAAATTTCCTCCAAACTTCACTGCAAACCTCGTCCAAACTTCACTGTCAACTTCGTCAAAACGTCACTGCAAACTTCCTCCAAACTTCACTAAAACTTCCTCCAAACGTCACTGAAAACGTCCTCCAAACACACTGCAAACTTCCTCAAAACTTCACTAAAACTTCCTCCAAACTTCACGCAAACTTGCTCCAAACTTCACTGTAAACTTCCTTGAAACTTCAATAAAACTTCCTCCAAACTTCACTGCATACTTACTCCAAACTCACAGCAAACTTGCTCCAAACTTCACGGCAAACTTCCACCAAACGTCAGTGTAAACATCCTCCAAACTTCACTGCAAACTTCCACCAAACGTCAGTGTAAACTTCCTCCAAAGTTCAGTGCAAACTTCCTCCAAACTTGATTGTAAACTTCAGCCAAACTTCAGTGTAAATTTCCTCCAAACTTCACTGCAAACTTCCTCCAATCTTCACTGTAAACCTCCTACAAACTTTACAGTAAACCTCCTTCAAACTTCACTGTAAACTTCCTCCAAACTTCACTGCAAACCTCCTCCAAACTTCACTGTAAACTTCGTACAAACTTCACTGTAAACTTCCTCCAAACTTCACTGCAAACATCCTCCAAACTTCACTGCAAACATCCTCCAAACTTCACTGCAAACTTCCACCAAACTTCAGTGTAAACTTCCTCCAAAGTTCAGTGCAAACTTCCTCCAAACTTCACTGCAAACATCCACCAAACTTCACTAAACCTTTCTCCAAACTTCACTGCAAACTTCCTCCAAAATTCACTGCAAACCTCCCCCAAACTTCACTGCAAACTTCCTCCAAACCTCTCTGCAAACTTCCTCCAAACCTCACTGCAAACGTCCTCCAAACTTCACGACAAACATCCTCCAAACTTCACTGCAAACATCCAGCAAACTTCACTAAACCTTTCTCCAAACTTCACTGCAAACTTCCTCCAAACCTCACTGCAAACCTCCTCCAAACTTCACAGCAAACTTCCTCCAAACCTCTCTGCAAACTTCCTCAAAACTTCACTGTAAACCTCCTCCAAACCTCACTGCAAACTTCCTCCAAACTTCACTAAAACCTCCTTAAAACTTCACTGCGAACTTCCTCCAAGCCTCACTGTAAACCTCCTCCAAACATGATGGTAAACTTCATCCAAACTTCAGTGTAAATTTCCTCCAAACTTCACTGCAAACTTCCTCCAAACTTCACGACAAACTACCTCAAAACTTCACTGTAAACCCCCTCCAAACTTCACTGCAAACTTCCTCTAAACCTCACTGCAAACTTCCTACAAACCTCACTACAAACCTCCCTCAAACTTCACTGTAAACCTCCACCAAACCTCACTTTAAACTTGCTCCAAACTTCACTAAAACTTCCGCCAAAACTCACTGCAAATTTCCTCCAATCTTCCCTGGAAATTTTCTCCAAACCTCACTGCAAACTTCCTCCAAAGTTCACTGCAAACTTCCTCCAAACTTCACTGCAAACTTCCTCCAAACCTCACTGCAAACTTCCTCCAAACCTCACTGCAAACTTCCTCCAAAGTTCACTGCAAACTTCCTCCAAACTTCACTGCAAACTTCCTCCAAACCTCACTGCAAACTTCCTCCAAACCTCACTGCAAACTTCCTCCAAAGTTCACTGCAAACTTCCTCCAAACTTCACTGCAAACATCCACCAAACTTCACTAAACCTTTCTCCAAACTTCACTGCAAACTTCCTCCAAACCTCACTGCAAACCTCCTCCAAACGTCACTGCAAACTTCCTACAAACCTTTCTGGAAACTTCCTCCAAACTTCACTGTAAACTTCCTACAAACTTCACTGCAAACTTCCTCCAAACTTCACTGCAAACTTCCTCAAAACTTCACTGCAAACTTCCTCCAAAATTCACTAAAACTTCCACGAACCTTCAGTGTGAACGTCCTACAAACTTCACTGTAAACTTCCTCCAAACATCACGGAAATCTCCTCCAAACATCACGAAAACTTCCTCCAAACCTCACTGTAAATTTCCTCCAAACTTCACTGCAAACTTCGTCCAAACTTCACTGTCAACTTCGTCAAAACGTCACTGCAAACTTCCTCCAAACTTCACTAAAACTTCCTCCAAACGTCACTGAAAACGTCCTCCAAACACACTGCAAACTTCCTCAAAACTTCACTAAAACTTCCTCCAAACTTCACGCAAACTTGCTCCAAACTTCACTGCAAACTTCCTTGAAACTTCAATAAAACTTCCTCCAAACTTCACTGCATACTTACTCCAAACTCACAGCAAACTTGTTCCAAACTTCACGGCAAACTTCCTCCAAACTTCACTGCAAACATCCTCCAAACTTCACTGCAAACTTCCTCCAAACTTCACTGCAAACTTCCTCCAAAATTCACTAAAACTTCCACGAACCTTCAGTGTGAACGTCCTACAAACTTCACTGTAAACTTCCTCCAAACATCACGGAAATCTCCTCCAAACATCACGAAAACTTCCTCCAAACCTCACTGTAAATTTCCTCCAAACTTCACTGCAAACTTCGTCCAAACTTCACTGTCAACTTCGTCAAAACGTCACTGCAAACTTCCTCCAAACTTCACTAAAACTTCCTCCAAACGTCACTGAAAACGTCCTCCAAACACACTGCAAACTTCCTCAAAACTTCACTAAAACTTCCTCCAAACTTCACGCAAACTTGCTCCAAACTTCACTGCAAACTTCCTTGAAACTTCAATAAAACTTCCTCCAAACTTCACTGCATACTTACTCCAAACTCACAGCAAACTTGCTCCAAACTTCACGGCAAACTTCCTCCAAACTTCACTGCAACCATCCTCCAAACTTCACTGTAAACATCCTCCAAACTTCACTGCAAACTTCCACCAAACGTCAGTGTAAACTTCCTCCAAAGTTCAGTGCAAACTTCCTCCAAACTTGATTGTAAACTTCAGCCAAACTTCAGTGTAAATTTCCTCCAAACTTCACTGCAAACTTCCTCCAATCTTCACTGTAAACCTCCGACAAACTTTACAGTAAACCTCCTTCAAACTTCACTGTAAACTTCCTCCAAACTTCACTGCAAACCTCCTCCAAACTTCACTGCAAACATCCTCCAAACTTCTCTGCAAACCTCCACCAAACTTCAGTGTAAACTTCCTCCAAAGTTCAGTGCAAACTTCCTCCAAACTTCACTGCAAACATCCACCAAACTTCACTAAACCTTTCTCCAAACTTTACTGCAAACCTCCTCCAAAATTCACTGCAAACCTCCTCCAAACTTCACTGCAAACTTCCTCCAAACCTCTCTGTAAACTTCCTCCAAACCTCACTGTAAATTTCCTCCAAGCTTCACTGCAAATTTCCTCCAAACTTCACTGCAAACTTCCTCCAAACCACTCTGTAAATTTCCTCCAAACTTCACTGCAAACTTCCTCCAAACTACACTGTAAACTTCCTCAAAACTTCACTGCAAACTTCCTCCAAACTTCAATCAAACTTCCGCCAAACCTCACTGCAAACTTCCTCCAAACTCACTGCAAACTTCCTCCAAACGTCGCTAAAACTTCCTCTAAACTTCACTGCAAACTTGCTCCAAACCTCACTGTAAACTTGTTCCAAACTTCAACGGAAACATCATCCAAAGTTAACTGCAAACCGCCTCCAAACCACACTGTAAACTTCCTACAAACTTCACCGCAAACTTCCGCCAAACTTGACTGTAATCTTCTACCAAACTTAACTGCAAACTTCGTCCAAACTTCACTGTAAACTTCCTACAAACTTCACTGCAAACATCCTCCAAACTTCACTGCAAACATCCTCCAAACTTCAGTGTAAACTTCCTCCAAACTTCACTGCAAACTTCCTCCAAACCTCACTGCAAACTTCCTCCAAAGTTCACTGCAAACTTCCTCCAAACTTCACTGCAAACATCCTCCAAACTTCACTAAACCTTTCTCCAAACTTCACTGCAAACTTCCTCCAAACCTCACTGCAAACCTCCTCCAAACTTCACAGCAAACTTCCTCCAAACCTCTCTGCAAACTTCCTCAAAACTTCACTGTAAACCTCCTCCAAACTTCACTGCAAACTTCCTCCAAACTTCACTAAAACCTCCTTAAAACTTCACTGCGAACTTCCTCCAAGCCTCACTGTAAACCTCCTCCAAACATGATGGTAAACTTCATCCAAACTTCAGTGTAAATTTCCTCCAAACTTCACTGCAAACTTCCTCCAAACTTCACGACAAACTACCTCAAAACTTCACTGTAAACCCCCTCCAAACTTCACTGCAAACTTCCTCTAAACCTCACTGCAAACTTCCTACAAACCTCACGACAAACCTCCCTCAAACTTCACTGTAAACCTCCACCAAACCTCACTTTAAACTTGCTCCAAACTTCACTAAAACTTCCGCCAAAACTCACTGCAAATTTCCTCCAATCTTCCCTGGAAATTTTCTCCAAACCTCACTGCAAACTTCCTCCAAAGTTCACTGCAAACTTCTTCCAAACGTCACTGCAAACTTCCTCCAAACCTCACTGCAAACTTCCTCCAAACCTCACTGCAAACTTCCTCCAAAGTTCACTGCAAACTTCCTCCAAACTTCACTGCAAACTTCCTCCAAACCTCACTGCAAACTTCCTCCAAACCTCACTGCAAACTTCCTCCAAAGTTCACTACAAACTTCCTCCAAACTTCACTGCAAACATCCACCAAACTTAACGAAACCTTTCTCCAAACTTCACTGCAAACTTCCTCCAAACCTCACTGCAAACCTCCTCCAAACGTCACTGCAAACTTCCTACAAACCTTTCTGGAAACTTCCTCCAAACTTCACTGTTAACTTCCTACAAACTTCACTGCAAACTTCCTCCAAACTTCACTGCAAACTTCCTCCAAACTTCACTGCAAACTTCCTCCAAAATTCACTAAAACTTCCACGAACCTTCAGTGTGAACGTCCTACAAACTTCACTGTAAACTTCCTCCAAACATCACGGAAATCTCCTCCAAACATCACGAAAACTTCCTCCAAACCTCACTGTAAATTTCCTCCAAACTTCACTGCAAACTTCGTCCAAACCTCACTGTCAACTTCGTCAAAACGTCACTGCAAACTTCCTCCAAACTTCACTAAAACTTCCTCCAAACGTCACTGAAAACGTCCTCCAAACACACTGCAAACTTCCTCAAAACTTCACTAAAACTTCCTCCAAACTTCACGCAAACTTGCTCCAAACTTCACTGCAAACTTCCTTGAAACTTCAATAAAACTTCCTCCAAACTTCACTGCATACTTACTCCAAACTCACAGCAAACTTGTTCCAAACTTCACGGCAAACTTCCTCCAAACTTCACTGCAAACATCCTCCAAACTTCACTGCAAACTTCCTCCAAACTTCACTGCAAACTTCCTCCAAAATTCACTAAAACTTCCACGAACCTTCAGTGTGAACGTCCTACAAACTTCACTGTAAACTTCCTCCAAACATCACGGAAATCTCCTCCAAACATCACGAAAACTTCCTCCAAACCTCACTGTAAATTTCCTCCAAACTTCACTGCAAACTTCGTCCAAACTTCACTGTCAACTTCGTCAAAACGTCACTGCAAACTTCCTCCAAACTTCACTAAAACTTCCTCCAAACGTCACTGAAAACGTCCTCCAAACACACTGCAAACTTCCTCAAAACTTCACTAAAACTTCCTCCAAACTTCACGCAAACTTGCTCCAAACTTCACTGCAAACTTCCTTGAAACTTCAATAAAACTTCCTCCAAACTTCACTGCATACTTACTCCAAACTCACAGCAAACTTGCTCCAAACTTCACGGCAAACTTCCTCCAAACTTCACTGCAAACATCCTCCAAACTTCACTGTAAACATCCTCCAAACTTCACAGCAAACTTCCACCAAACGTCAGTGTAAACTTCCTCCAAAGTTCAGTGCAAACTTCCTCCAAACTTGATTGTAAACTTCAGCCAAACTTCAGTGTAAATTTCCTCCAAACTTCACTGCAAACTTCCTCCAATCTTCACTGTAAACCTCCTACAAACTTTACAGTAAACCTCCTTCAAACTTCACTGTAAACTTCCTCCAAACTTCACTGCAAACCTCCTCCAAACTTCACTGCAAACATCCTCCAAACTTCTCTGCAAACCTCCACCAAACTTCAGTGTAAACTTCCTCCAAAGTTCAGTGCAAACTTCCTCCAAACTTCACTGCAAACATCCACCAAACTTCACTAAACCTTTCTCCAAACTTTACTGCAAACTTCCTCCAAAATTCACTGCAAACCTCCTCCAAACTTCACTGCAAACTTCCTCCAAACCTCTCTGTAAACTTCCTCCAAACCTCACTGTAAATTTCCTCCAAGCTTCACTGCAAATTTCCTCCAAACTTCACTGCAAACTTCCTCCAAACCACTCTGTAAATTTCCTCCAAACTTCACTGCAAACTTCCTCCAAACTACACTGTAAACTTCCTCAAAACTTCACTGCAAACTTCCTCCAAACTTCAATCAAACTTCCGCCAAACCTCACTGCAAACTTCCTCCAAACTCACTGCAAACTTCCTCCAAACGTCGCTAAAACTTCCTCTAAACTTCACTGCAAACTTGCTCCAAACCTCACTGTAAACTTGTTCCAAACTTCAACGGAAACATCATCCAAAGTTAACTGCAAACCGCCTCCAAACCACACTGTAAACTTCCTACAAACTTCACCGCAAACTTCCGCCAAACTTGACTGTAATCTTCTACCAAACTTAACTGCAAACTTCGTCCAAACTTCACTGTAAACTTCCTACAAACTTCACTGCAAACATCCTCCAAACTTCACTGCAAACATCCTCCAAACTTCAGTGTAAACTTCCTCCAAACTTCACTGCAAACTTCCTCCAAACCTACTGCAAACTTCCTCCAAAGTTCACTGCAAACTTCCTCCAAACTTCACTGCAAACATCCTCCAAACTTCACTAAACCTTTCTCCAAACTTCACTGCTAACTTCCTCCAAACCTCACTGCAAACCTCCTCCAAACTTCACTACAAACATCCTCCAAACCTCACTGTAAACTTCCTCCAAACCTCACTGTAAACTTCCTCCAAACCTCACTGTAAACGTCCGCCAAACCTCACTGTAAATTTCCTCCAAACTTCACTGCAAACTTCCTCCAAACATCATTGCAAACTTCCTTCTAACTTCACTGTAAACTTCCTCCAAACCTCACTGCAAACTTCTACAAACCTCACGATAAATTCCTACAAACCTCACTGTAAACTTCCTCAAAACCTCACTTTAAACTTCCTCCAATCTTCATTAAAGCTTCCTCCAAACCTCACTGTAAACTTCCTCCAAACATCACCGCAAACTTCCTCCAAACTTCACTAAAAGTTCCTACAATCTTCACTTCAAACTGCCTCCAAACTCACTGCAAACTTTCTCCAAACTTCGTTGTAAACTTCCTCCAAACTTCACTAAAACTTCCTGCAAACTTCACTAAAACTTCCTCCAACCTTCACTGCAAACTTCCTCCAAACTCATTGCCAACTTCCTCCAAGCTCACTGAAAACTTCGTCCATACTTCATTAAAACGTCCTCCAAATTACACTAAAACTTCCACCAAACGTCAGTGTAAACTTCCCACAAACTTCACTGCAAACTTCCTCCAAAATTCACTAAAACTTCCACGAACCTTCAGTGTGAACGTCCTACAAACTTCACTGTAAACTTCCTCCAAACATCACGGAAATCTCCTCCAAACATCACGAAAACTTCCACGAACCTTCAGTGTGAACGTCCTACAAACTTCGCTGTAAACTTCCTCCAAACATCACGGAAATCTCCTCCAAACATCACGAAAACTTCCTCCAAACCTCACTGTAAATTTCCTCCAAACTTCACTGCAAACTTCGTCCAAACTTCACTGTCAACTTCGTCAAAACGTCACGGCAAACTTCCTCCAAACTTCACTAAAACTTCCTCCAAACGTCACTGAAAACGTCCTCCAAACACACTGCAAACTTCCTCAAAACTTCACTAAAACTTCCTCCAAACATCACGCAAACTTGCTCCAAACTTCACTGCAAACTTCCTTGAAACTTCAATAAAACTTCCTCCAAACTTCACTGCATACTTACTCCAAACTCACAGCAAACTTGCTCCAAACTTCACTGCAAACTTCCTCCAAACTTCACTGCAAACATCCACCAAACTTCACTGAACCTTTCTCCAAACCTCACTGCAAACCTCCTCCAAACTTCACTGCAAACTTCCTCCAAACTTCACTGTAAACTTCCTCCAAACTTCACTGTAAACCTCCTACAAACTTGACAGTAAACCTCCTGCAAACTTCACTGTAAACTTCCTCCAAACTTCACTGCAAACGTCCTCCAAACTTCACTGTAAACTTCCTACAAACTTCACTGTAAACTTCCTCCAAACTTCACTGCAAACATCCTCCAAACTTCACTGCAAATATCCTCCAAACTTCAGTACAAACTTCCTCCAAACTTCAGTACAAACTTCCTCCAAACTTCACTGTAAACTTACTCCAAACCTCACTGCAAACCTCCTCCAAAGTTCACTGCAAACTTCCTCCAAACTTCACTGCAAACATCCACCAAACTTCACTAAACCTTTCTCCAATCTTCACTGCAAACGTCCTCCAAACCTCACTGCTAACCTCCTCCAAACGTCACTGCAAACTTCCTCCAGACTTTCTGCAAACTTCCTCCAAACTTCACTGTAAACTTCCTACAAACCTCACTGTAAACTTTTCCAATCTTCACTGCAAACTTCCTCCAAACTTCACTGCAAACTTCCTCCAAACTTCAGTGTAAACTTCCTCCAAACTTCACTGCAAACTTCCTCCAAACCTCACTGAAAACTTTTCCAAACTTCACTGCAAACTTCCTCCAAACTTCACTGCAAACGTCCACCAAACTTCACTAAACCTTTCTCCAAACGTCACTGCAAACTTCCTCCAAACTTCACGGCAAACTTCCTACAAACTTCACTGCAAACTTCCTCCAAACCTCTCTGCAAACTTCCTCCAAACCACACCTTAAACTTCCTCCAAGCCGCACTGTAAACTTCCTCCAAACTTCACTGTAAACTTCCTCCAAACTTCACTGCAAACTTTCTCAAAACTTCACTGCAAACCTCCGCCAAACTTCACTAAAACTTCCTCCAAACTTCACTAAAACTTCCTCCAAACTTCACTGCAAACTTGCGCCAAACTTCACTGCAAACTTCCTCCAAACTTCACTGCATACTTACTCCAAACGTCACTGCAAACTTCCTCCAAACTTCACTGCAAACATCCACCAAACTTCACTGAACCTTTCTCCAAACCTCACTGCAACCTCCTCCAAACTTCACTGCAAACGTCCTCCAAACTTCACTGTAAACTTCCTCCAAACTTCACTGTAAACCTCCTACAAACTTGACAGTAAACCTCCTTCAAACTTCACTGTAAACTTCCTCCAAAGTTCACTGCAAACTTCCTCCAAACTTCACTGTAAACTTCCTCCCAACTTCACTGCAAACATCCACCAAACTTCACTGCAAACTTCCTCCAAACTTCACTGTAAACTTCCTCCAAACGTCACTGTAAACCTCCTACAAACCTGACAGTAAACCTCCTTCAAACTTCACTGTAAACTACCTCCAAACTTCACTGCAAACTTCCTCCAAAGTTCACTGCAAACTTCCTCCCAACTTCACTGCAAACATCCACCAAACTTCACTGCAAACTTCCTCCAAACTTAAGTGCAAACTTCCACCAAACCTCACTGTAAACTGCCTCCAAACTTCACAAAAACTTCCCCCAAACTTCACTGCATACTTACTCCAAACTCACAGCAAACTTGTTCCAAACTTCACGGCAAACTTCCTCCAAACTTCACTGCAAACATCCTCCAAACTTCACTGCAAACTTCCTCCAAACTTCACTGCAAACTTCCTCCAAAATTCACTAAAACTTCCACGAACCTTCAGTGTGAACGTCCTACAAACTTCACTGTAAACTTCCTCCAAACATCACGGAAATCTCCTCCAAACATCACGAAAACTTCCTCCAAACCTCACTGTAAATTTCCTCCAAACTTCACTGCAAACTTCGTCCAAACTTCACTGTCAACTTCGTCAAAACGTCACTGCAAACTTCCTCCAAACTTCACTAAAACTTCCTCCAAACGTCACTGAAAACGTCCTCCAAACACACTGCAAACTTCCTCAAAACTTCACTAAAACTTCCTCCAAACTTCACGCAAACTTGCTCCAAACTTCACTGCAAACTTCCTTGAAACTTCAATAAAACTTCCTCCAAACTTCACTGCATACTTACTCCAAACTCACAGCAAACTTGCTCCAAACTTCACGGCAAACTTCCTCCAAACTTCACTGCAAACATCCTCCAAACTTCACTGTAAACATCCTCCAAACTTCACAGCAAACTTCCACCAAACGTCAGTGTAAACTTCCTCCAAAGTTCAGTGCAAACTTCCTCCAAACTTGATTGTAAACTTCAGCCAAACTTCAGTGTAAATTTCCTCCAAACTTCACTGCAAACTTCCTCCAATCTTCACTGTAAACCTCCTACAAACTTTACAGTAAACCTCCTTCAAACTTCACTGTAAACTTCCTCCAAACTTCACTGCAAACCTCCTCCAAACTTCACTGCAAACATCCTCCAAACTTCTCTGCAAACCTCCACCAAACTTCAGTGTAAACTTCCTCCAAAGTTCAGTGCAAACTTCCTCCAAACTTCACTGCAAACATCCACCAAACTTCACTAAACCTTTCTCCAAACTTTACTGCAAACTTCCTCCAAAATTCACTGCAAACCTCCTCCAAACTTCACTGCAAACTTCCTCCAAACCTCTCTGTAAACTTCCTCCAAACCTCACTGTAAATTTCCTCCAAGCTTCACTGCAAATTTCCTCCAAACTTCACTGCAAACTTCCTCCAAACCACTCTGTAAATTTCCTCCAAACTTC
This sequence comes from Stegostoma tigrinum, assembly GCF_030684315.1. Classification (NCBI taxonomy): domain Eukaryota; kingdom Metazoa; phylum Chordata; class Chondrichthyes; order Orectolobiformes; family Stegostomatidae; genus Stegostoma; species Stegostoma tigrinum. Next base: position 387,387 of record NW_026728110.1, on the reverse strand, counting down.
ACTGCAAACTTCCTCCAAACTACACTGTAAACTTCCTCAAAACTTCACTGCAAACTTCCTCCAAACTTCAATCAAACTTCCGCCAAACCTCACTGCAAACTTCCTCCAAACTCACTGCAAACTTCCTCCAAACGTCGCTAAAACTTCCTCTAAACTTCACTGCAAACTTGCTCCAAACCTCACTGTAAACTTGTTCCAAACTTCAACGGAAACATCATCCAAAGTTAACTGCAAACCGCCTCCAAACCACACTGTAAACTTCCTACAAACTTCACCGCAAACTTCCGCCAAACTTGACTGTAATCTTCTACCAAACTTAACTGCAAACTTCGTCCAAACTTCACTGTAAACTTCCTACAAACTTCACTGCAAACATCCTCCAAACTTCACTGCAAACATCCTCCAAACTTCAGTGTAAACTTCCTCCAAACTTCACTGCAAACTTCCTCCAAACCTACTGCAAACTTCCTCCAAAGTTCACTGCAAACTTCCTCCAAACTTCACTGCAAACATCCTCCAAACTTCACTAAACCTTTCTCCAAACTTCACTGCTAACTTCCTCCAAACCTCACTGCAAACCTCCTCCAAACTTCACTACAAACATCCTCCAAACCTCACTGTAAACTTCCTCCAAACCTCACTGTAAACTTCCTCCAAACCTCACTGTAAACGTCCGCCAAACCTCACTGTAAATTTCCTCCAAACTTCACTGCAAACTTCCTCCAAACATCATTGCAAACTTCCTTCTAACTTCACTGTAAACTTCCTCCAAACCTCACTGCAAACTTCTACAAACCTCACGATAAATTCCTACAAACCTCACTGTAAACTTCCTCAAAACCTCACTTTAAACTTCCTCCAATCTTCATTAAAGCTTCCTCCAAACCTCACTGTAAACTTCCTCCAAACATCACCGCAAACTTCCTCCAAACTTCACTAAAAGTTCCTACAATCTTCACTTCAAACTGCCTCCAAACTCACTGCAAACTTTCTCCAAACTTCGTTGTAAACTTCCTCCAAACTTCACTAAAACTTCCTGCAAACTTCACTAAAACTTCCTCCAACCTTCACTGCAAACTTCCTCCAAACTCATTGCCAACTTCCTCCAAGCTCACTGAAAACTTCGTCCATACTTCATTAAAACGTCCTCCAAATTACACTAAAACTTCCACCAAACGTCAGTGTAAACTTCCCACAAACTTCACTGCAAACTTCCTCCAAAATTCACTAAAACTTCCACGAACCTTCAGTGTGAACGTCCTACAAACTTCACTGTAAACTTCCTCCAAACATCACGGAAATCTCCTCCAAACATCACGAAAACTTCCACGAACCTTCAGTGTGAACGTCCTACAAACTTCGCTGTAAACTTCCTCCAAACATCACGGAAATCTCCTCCAAACATCACGAAAACTTCCTCCAAACCTCACTGTAAATTTCCTCCAAACTTCACTGCAAACTTCGTCCAAACTTCACTGTCAACTTCGTCAAAACGTCACGGCAAACTTCCTCCAAACTTCACTAAAACTTCCTCCAAACGTCACTGAAAACGTCCTCCAAACACACTGCAAACTTCCTCAAAACTTCACTAAAACTTCCTCCAAACATCACGCAAACTTGCTCCAAACTTCACTGCAAACTTCCTTGAAACTTCAATAAAACTTCCTCCAAACTTCACTGCATACTTACTCCAAACTCACAGCAAACTTGCTCCAAACTTCACTGCAAACTTCCTCCAAACTTCACTGCAAACATCCACCAAACTTCACTGAACCTTTCTCCAAACCTCACTGCAAACCTCCTCCAAACTTCACTGCAAACTTCCTCCAAACTTCACTGTAAACTTCCTCCAAACTTCACTGTAAACCTCCTACAAACTTGACAGTAAACCTCCTGCAAACTTCACTGTAAACTTCCTCCAAACTTCACTGCAAACGTCCTCCAAACTTCACTGTAAACTTCCTACAAACTTCACTGTAAACTTCCTCCAAACTTCACTGCAAACATCCTCCAAACTTCACTGCAAATATCCTCCAAACTTCAGTACAAACTTCCTCCAAACTTCAGTACAAACTTCCTCCAAACTTCACTGTAAACTTACTCCAAACCTCACTGCAAACCTCCTCCAAAGTTCACTGCAAACTTCCTCCAAACTTCACTGCAAACATCCACCAAACTTCACTAAACCTTTCTCCAATCTTCACTGCAAACGTCCTCCAAACCTCACTGCTAACCTCCTCCAAACGTCACTGCAAACTTCCTCCAGACTTTCTGCAAACTTCCTCCAAACTTCACTGTAAACTTCCTACAAACCTCACTGTAAACTTTTCCAATCTTCACTGCAAACTTCCTCCAAACTTCACTGCAAACTTCCTCCAAACTTCAGTGTAAACTTCCTCCAAACTTCACTGCAAACTTCCTCCAAACCTCACTGAAAACTTTTCCAAACTTCACTGCAAACTTCCTCCAAACTTCACTGCAAACGTCCACCAAACTTCACTAAACCTTTCTCCAAACGTCACTGCAAACTTCCTCCAAACTTCACGGCAAACTTCCTACAAACTTCACTGCAAACTTCCTCCAAACCTCTCTGCAAACTTCCTCCAAACCACACCTTAAACTTCCTCCAAGCCGCACTGTAAACTTCCTCCAAACTTCACTGTAAACTTCCTCCAAACTTCACTGCAAACTTTCTCAAAACTTCACTGCAAACTTCCGCCAAACTTCACTAAAACTTCCTCCAAACTTCACTAAAACTTCCTCCAAACTTCACTGCAAACTTGCGCCAAACTTCACTGCAAACTTCCTCCAAACTTCACTGCATACTTACTCCAAACGTCACTGCAAACTTCCTCCAAACTTCACTGCAAACATCCACCAAACTTCACTGAACCTTTCTCCAAACCTCACTGCAACCTCCTCCAAACTTCACTGCAAACGTCCTCCAAACTTCACTGTAAACTTCCTCCAAACTTCACTGTAAACCTCCTACAAACTTGACAGTAAACCTCCTTCAAACTTCACTGTAAACTTCCTCCAAAGTTCACTGCAAACTTCCTCCAAACTTCACTGTAAACTTCCTCCCAACTTCACTGCAAACATCCACCAAACTTCACTGCAAACTTCCTCCAAACTTCACTGTAAACTTCCTCCAAACGTCACTGTAAACCTCCTACAAACCTGACAGTAAACCTCCTTCAAACTTCACTGTAAACTACCTCCAAACTTCACTGCAAACTTCCTCCAAAGTTCACTGCAAACTTCCTCCCAACTTCACTGCAAACATCCACCAAACTTCACTGCAAACTTCCTCCAAACTTAAGTGCAAACTTCCACCAAACCTCACTGTAAACTGCCTCCAAACTTCACAAAAACTTCCCCCAAACTTCACTGCAAACTTCCTCCAAACTTCACTGCAAACTTCCTGCAAACTTCACTGCAAACTTCCTACAAACTACACTGTAAAATTCCTCCAAACTTCACTAAAACTTCCTCCAAACATCACGGCAAACTTCCTTCAAACCTCACTGTAAGCTTCCACCAAACCTCACTGTAAACTTCCTCCAAACTTCACTAAAACATCCTCCTAACCTCACAGTAAATTTCCTCCAAACTTAACTGTAAACTTCCTCCAAACCCCTCTGCAAACTTCCTCCAAACTTCACTGTAAACTTCCTACAAACTTCACTTTAAACCTCCTCCAAACCTCACTGCAAACTTCCTCCAAACCTCACTGTAAACTTCCTCCAAACCTCACCGTAACCTTCATCCAAACTTCACTAAAGCTTCCTCCAAACATCACTGTAAATCTCCTCCAAACTTCATTGTAAACTGCCTCCACACTTCACTGTATACTTACTCCAAACGCAAAGAGCAAACTTCCTCCAAACGGCACTGTAAACGTCCTCCAAACTTCACTGTAAACTTCCTACAAACTTCACTGTAAACGTCCTCTAAACTTCACTAAACCTTCCTCAAAGCCTCACGGTAACCTTCCTCCAAACTTGATTGTAAACTTCAGCCAAACTTCAGTGTAAATTTCCTCCAAACTTCACTGCAAACTTCCTCCAATCTTCACTGTAAACCTCCTACAAACTTTACAGTAAACCTCCTTCAAACTTCACTGTAAACTTCCTCCAAACTTCACTGCAAACCTCCTCCAAACTTCACTGTAAACTTCGTACAAACTTCACTGTAAACGTCCTCCAAACTTCACTGCAAACATCCTCCAAACTTCACTGCAAACATCCTCCAAACTTCACTGCAAACTTCCACCAAACTTCAGTGTAAACTTCCTCCAAAGTTCAGTGCAAACTTCCTCCAAACTTCACTGCAAACATCCACCAAACTTCACTAAACCTTTCTCCAAACTTCACTGCAAACTTCCTCCAAACCTCACTGCAAACCTCCTCCAAACTTCACTGCAAACTTCCTCCAAACCTTTCTGCAAACTTCCTCCAAACCTCACTGTAAATTTCCTCCAAACTTCACTGCAAACGTCTTGCAAACTTCACTGCAAATTTTCTCCAAACTACACTGCAAACTTCCTCCAAACCACTCTGTAAATTTCCTCCAAACTTCACTGCAAACTTCCTCCAAACTTCAATAAAACTTCCGCCAAACCTCACTGCAAACTTCCTCCAAACTCACTGCAAACTTCCTCCAAACGTCGCTAAAACTTCCTCCAAACTTCACTGCAAACTTGCTCCAACCCTCACTGTAAACTTGTTCCAAAGTTCAACGGAAACGTCATCCAAAGTTAACTGCAAACTTCCTCCAAACCACACTGTAAACTTCCTCCAAACTTCACTGCAAACTTCCGCCAAACTTGACTGTAATCTTCTACCAAA
>NW_026728110.1:362537-377537 GCF_030684315.1 Stegostoma tigrinum | reverse complement strand
TCGCGGTTCCTTCGATACCGAACCAGTCCGTGTTCACTGGCAACAAGATCTGAGCAATACCCAGGCTTCAGGCCTGACATTCGTGCCACACAAATGCCAGGCGATGCCCACCTCCACCGAGAGAGAGAATCTAACCATCGACCCCTGGACGTTCAATGGCTTTACCGTCACCGAACCCCCCCCGCCCCCACCACGATCAACATCCTGGGGGTCACCCATTGAGCAGGAACCGAACTGGGGACCCCAGCCCAGCATCGATGCAGCGGCTACGAGGAGCAGCTCAGAAGCTGGGAATCCCGCAGCGAGTAACTCCCGTCCGCACCAAACCCTGTCCCACACAAAGCAGGAGGGGGGAAGGTATACCGCCCACCCCCCCCCACCACTTGCCCCAATAACTCTCGAGAAGCTCCACACCGTCCTGGACGAGAGGGGCCGCCCCTCTCGCTCTCCTGCGTTCTCTCCTGGGATCTTGCTGTGCGCCGACCCGCCCACCTTCCTTCCTCCCCTCCATGGGGATTCCAACACCACCCCCCAACCCCCACCCCCCAACAACAAGCCCATCTTCCGCGGGCTGAGGGAGTTGGGCGAGCCGTTGTGGAGGGGTCAAGGCGCCGGGGGTCGGGGCGAGTGGGGTGCGCGGGGGGCATGGTTTCCCCGCAAGGTCCCTCCGAATAATTGTCCCGCTTCCCCCCCCCGACCCCCCAACCCCGGCATCAACCCCGCCCGCCATCTTTGCCCCCTCCCCCGCTCCCCCCCCCCACCCACCCCAGCAACACGCAGAGCTCCGCGTTCGCCTCCCTTTTGGCCGACGTATCCCAGAAACCCGCAGGGGGAGTGCCAGAAAATGCCGCCCCCCCCCCCCCCACCCCCAACCACCACCCTGGCCCTCGCTCAGGGTCTCCTACCCACGACCCTCCCAATGCACCACCCCCCCTCGTAAAAAAACCCAGATGGGCCTGTAGTTCCCGCAAAACCGACAGTTTATTTCACACGTTGGCAGATTCGATCGCAGTCAACGTGAGAGACAGAAAGATGGAGGGTCGGGGAGAGAGAGAGAAGGCGAGCGGTGGTGGGGGGGGGTCACACAGATAACAGAGGAGCCTCTCCCTTGCCCACGGAGGTGGTGGAGGGGTGGGGTGGGGCCGGCCGCCCCTCCTCATCACAGGGGAGTTGGGGGGGGGGTTGGCGCAGATGCCCTCAGCAGCGCAGCCCAGGCCTGCTCTTCATTTGAGCCTAAGGCCCAGGCTGCGGGGTGTGGGGGGGGGGGGGAGGTGCTAGGGTGGGCGAGGAGGGGAGGGCGGCGTGCGACTTGGGAAGGGTGCAAGTGTGGAGTGGGCGTTGGCAGGAGTGGGGGGGGTCCTTAAAAGGGACGGGGAGGCCAGAGAGAGAGAGAGACCTGGGCCCGAAAACGGTCAAGGGCCTATTGCAGCCCACGGAGGTCTCTCGGTTGCGGGGGTGGGGGTGGGGGTAGTAAGTTGAGGAGGGTGCGAGGGGGTGGGGAAGTCAATGTAGGGGGGAACGGCGTGAGAAGACGGAGGGCGAGCGGGGGGAAGAAAAGGAGGAAGCGACGCAAAATGGCGGCTGGAAAGCGGCTAAGGGTTGGCGTGCGGCCTACGAGCAGGCCTCAGGTGTCGAGTGGGCGGCGGCGAGGCACCTCAGGAGAGGGGGAGTGGAGGGGGCCGAATTGGAGAGGGGGCGATGGAGGGGGATGCGAAGGGGTTGCCCGGGAAACGGGCGTAGGGTCTGGGAGGGGTAGGGGGCGCCAAGAGGCCTACAATGGAGGAGCAGTTGAGAGCGGGATGGGCGAGGGGTCTTCATGATGACTCGGAGGGGCACGGTCCCCTCCTGCTTGGCCTCCAGGCTCCTCCTCCTCCTCCTCCTCCTGGGGGGCCACTCCAACACGCGGGCCTCGAGAGCGGCCTGCAGCCTCTGGACGGTGTTGGAGATCCTGTCAATTCTGGGGAGGACGTCACTCCAGACTCGGGACTCCATCCCCTCCTCCTCCTCCTCCTCCTCCTCGTCCTGCTGCCCGGGGGCAAAGGGAGCCTGTGCCCGCCCCTACCGAGGTTGGGGGGCAAAGGGGTAAAGACAGAGAGACAGTGGGCGTTAGGGAGAGGTACAGGGTCCCACCGGGGATGAGGGCCCGGTTCGAGGGAGAGGGAGTGGCGGCTCAACTCGAGCCTTGGAGCTCGATCGCTCGCTCACCTCCTGCCTCACTCCCTCCCTCACACTCACTCACACTCACTCTCTCCCTCCCTCACACTCACTCACACTCACTCTCTCCCTCCCTCACACTCACTCACACTCACTCTCACCCCCTCACACTCACTCACACTCACTCTCTCCCTCACTCTCTCCCTCCCTCACTCCCTCCCTCACACTCGCTCACTCACTCCCTCACTCTCTCCCTCACTCACTCTCTCCCTCACTCCCTCACACTCCCTCCCTCACTCCCTCACACTCGCTCACTCTCTCCCTCACACTTTCTCCCTCACACTCACTCACTTCCTCCTTCACTCCCTCACACTCACTCACACTCACTCTCTCCCTCACTCCCTCACACTCGCTCACTCTCTGCCTCACTCCCTCATGCTCACTCAATCTCTCCCTCACACTCACTCACTCGCTCCCCCACTCCCTCACACTCAGTCACACTCACTCTCTCCCTCACTCCCTCACAGTCGCTCACTGCCTCCCTCACTCCCTCACACTCGCTCACTCTCTCCCTCAATCCCTCACACTCGCTCACTCTCTGCCTCACTCCCTCACACTCACTCACACTCACTCTCTCCCTTACTCCCTCACAGTCGCTCACTGCCTCCCTCACTCCCTCACACTCGTTCACTCTCTCCCTCAATCCCTCACACTCGCTCACTCTCTGCCTCACTCCCTCACGCTCGCTCACTCTCTCCCTCACTCTCGCTCACTCTCTCCCTCGCTCACTCTCTCCCTCAATCCCTCACACTCGCTCACTCTCTCCCTCGCTCACTCTCTGCCTCACTCCCTCACGCTCGCTCACTCTCTCCCTCACTCCCTCACACTCGCTCACTCTCTCCCTCGCTCACTCTCTCCCTCACTCCCTCACACTCGCTCACGCTCTCCCTCGCTCACTCTCTCCCTCACTCCCTCACACTCGCTCACTCCCTCCCTCACTCCCTCACACTCCCTCCCTCACTCCCTCACACTCGCTCACTCTCTCCCTCAATCCCTCACTCTCGCTCACTCTCTGCCTCACTCCCTCACACTCGCTCACTCTCTCCCTCAATCCCTCACACTCGCTCACTCTCTGCCTCACGCTCGCTCACTCTCTTCCTCACTCCCTCACACTCGCTCACTCTCTCCCTCGCTCACTCTCTGTCACCCTCCCTCCCTCCCTCCCTCCCTCACTCTCTCCGTCTCCCCGCCGCGCCTCATAGCCCCCTCCCTCCATGTCTACCCCCAAACCGCACCCCCATCTGCATCCCTGCTCCGGTTCATTATCCGCGCCTGACGCCCCCCCCCCCCACCACCCAATTCCCCTCCATATTCACCTCCGTCCATAGTCTCCTGACAAGGACCCTCAGAGTGAGGGCCGCGAGTAGCATCCATGGGGCGGTAACGGCCAGCCACAGGCCCAGGAGGGAGCTGGGGGCCTCCAGGACACAGAGGTGGCCGAGGGGGGGAGGCAGGCAGGAGAGACCCCCAGGGTAGGGGCCCAGTCGATCCTCCGGGGCCCACTCTGGCTCCAGACGCATCCTGGCCCGGCCTGGGCCTTCCGCGGAGGATTCAGGGAGGCCTAGCAAGGCCCAGAAGCCTGAGGCTAAATTTTGCATCTCCCGGGGAGGTGGGGGGGGGGGCGTCGGTGGTGAACGTGACAGGGGTTTTGGGGGGGGGTGTGGCTGGGGGGTGCGTGAGGGATAACTCTTTCTACACTCTTCACTTGCCTCCTCGCCCACTCAAAATGGCCGTCAACCCCCCCACCCCCCCCCACCTGCTGGGCGCCCCCCCCGCCCCCCAACAAAACCAACCGCAAACTCACAAACGATCCGCCATTCCAATTCTAGGTTGTTGGGGGGGTGGGGGGGAAGGGACGTTCCGCTGGCCAACAGCCACCGCGCCCCCCACACTCCCTCAGCACTGACCCTCCGACAGCGCCCGCTCCCTCAGCGCTGACGCTCCGACAGCGCCCGCTCACTTAGCACTGACCCTCTGACAGCGCCCGCTCCCTCAGCACTGACCCTCCGACAGTCCCCGCTCCCTCAGCACTGACCCTCCGACAGCGCCCGGTCCCTCGGCGCTGACCCTCCGACAGCACCCGCTCCCTCACCCTCCGACAGCGCCCGCTCCCTCAGCGCTGACGCTCCGACAGCGTCCACTCCCTCAGCACTGACCCTCCGACAGCGCCCACTCCCTCGGCGCTGACCCTCCGACAGCACCCGCTCCCTCACCCTCCGACAGCGCCCGCTCCCTCAGCGCTGACGCTCCGACAGCGCCCGCTCACTTAGCACTGACCCTCCAACAGTCCCCGCTCCCTCAGCACTGACCCTCCGACAGCGCCCGGTCCCTCGGCGCTGACCCTCCGACAGCACCCGCTCCCTCACCCTCCGACAGCGCCCGCTCCCTCAGCGCTGACGCTCCGACAGCGCCCGCTCCCTCAGCACTGACCCTCCGACAGTGCCTGCTCCCTCAGCACTGACCCTCCGATAGCGCCCGGTCCCTCGGCACTGACCCTCCGACAGTGCCCGCTCCCTCAGCGCTGACCCTCCGACAGCGCCCGCTCCCTCAGCACTGACCCTCCGACAGCGCCCGCTCCCTCGGCACTGACCCTCCGACAGCGCCCGGTCCCTCGGCGCTGACCCTCCGACAGCGCCCGCTCCCTCAGCACTGACCCTCCGACAGTGCCCGCTCCCTCAGCACTGACCGTCACACAGCGCCTGGTCCCTCGGCGCTGACCCTCCGACAGCACCCGCTCCCTCAGCACCGACCCTCCGACAGCGCCCGGTCCCTCAGCACTGACCCTCTGACAGCGCCCGCTCCCTCAGCGCTGACCCTCCGACAGCGTCCGGTCCCTCAGCACTGACCCTCTGACAGCGCCCGCTCCCTCAGCACTGACCCTCCGACAGCGCCCGCTCCCTCAGCACTGACCGTCACACAGCGCCTGGTCCCTCGGCGCTGACCCTCCGACAGCACCCGCTCCCTCAGCACCGACCCTCCGACAGCGCCCGGTCCCTCAGCACTGACCCTCTGACAGCGCCCGCTCCCTCAGCGCTGACCCTCCGACAGCGTCCGGTCCCTCAGCACTGACCCTCTGACAGCGCCCGCTCCCTCAGCACTGACCCTCCGACAGCGCCCGCTCCCTCAGCACTGACCCTCCGACACTGCCCGCTCCCTCAGAACTGACCATCCGACAGCGCCCGCTCCCTCAGCACTGACCCTCCGACAGCGCCCGCTCCCTCAGCGCTGACGCAGATGCTCTGAGGTGGGTCGGGCGCGGGGTGGGGGGGGGTGTGTGTGAATAACAAGTGGTTATTTAGGGAACAGAAACTGTGATGCGATTGAACTGTGACACGTTGGGGCCCGCACGAGCGCACGGTTCGTGGAACAAACATTGTGCCACTCCTCTCATCGCTCTCTCTCTCTCTCTCTCTCTCTCTCTCTCTCTCTCTCTCTCGGCGTCACGCTCCTGTCTTCCGTACCCATCTCTGTACCCCAACTGTCGACGTCCCGGAATGGAGTCAGAGGACCGGCCCTCGGATCCCGAAACCTTGAGGAGCAGGTTCTGGGATTTTGGGAGGACCATGCAGGGTGTGCTGCTCTTCATCGAGATGGTAAGGACATCAGTAACGAGGGGAGGATGGGATGCCCGGGGTGGCAGGGGCCGTACCCCAGGGCTGTCCACCCTGCCCCCTGCCGTCTGTGCCGACTCCCCCCCGACCAACCACGTTCCTTCCCCTGGGCACCACCCCCCACCCCCCCCAGCCAACTCCATCCGTCTCATCCCGCCCTCCCCGGTCCTTCACCCTCGAGCTGTGTAGCTGTTTATTGGAGGCACTGCCGCAGACCGCCTACACCGCCCCATCTCTGTCACCCCCTCCAGCCCCCTACACTCCCTCTCGATCTCTGTCACCCCCTCCAGCCCCCTACACCCCCTCCCTATCTCTGTCACCTCCCTCCAGCCCCCTACACCCCCTCCCTATCCCTGTCACCCCCTCCAGTCCCCTACACTCCCTCCCTATCCCTGTCACCCCCTCCATCCCCCTACACCCCCTCCCTATCCCTGTCACCCCCTCCAGCCCCCTACACCCCCTCCCTATCCCTGTCACCTCCCTCCAGCCCCCTACACCCCCTCCCTATCCGTCACCCCCTCCAGCCCCCTACACCCCCTCCCTATCTCTGTCACCCCCTCCAGTCCCCTACACACCCTCCCTATCCCTGTCACCCCCTCCATCCCCCTACACCCCCTCCCTATCTCTGTCACCCCCTCCAGCCCCCTACACCCCCTCCCTATCTCTGTCACCCCCTCCAGTCCCCTACACTCCCTCCCTATCCCTGTCACCCCCTCCATCCCCCTACACCCCCTCCCTATCCCTGTCACCCCCTCCAGCCCCCTACACCCCCTCCCTATCCCTGTCACCTCCCTCCAGCCCCCTACACCCCCTCCCTATCCCTGTCACCCCCTCCAGCCCCCTACACCCCCTCCCTATCCCTGTCACCTCCCTCCAGCCCCCTACACCCCCTCCCTATCTCTGTCACCCCCTGCAGTCCCCTACGCCCCCTCCCTATCTCTGTCACCCCCTCCAACCCCTCCTATACCCCCTCCCTATCTCTGTCACCCCCTCCATCCCCCTACACCCCCTCCCTCTCTCCGTCACCCCCTCCAACCCCTCCTATACCCCCTCCCTATCTCTGTCACCCCCTCCAGCCCCCTCCCTATCTCCGTCACCTCTGCGGTGGGGGTGATTGTGTCCTCGAATGTGCCTGGAGTTGGGGGGTCGGTGGTGGGCGGGGGGGGGGTGGGGAGGAGGTGTGGGGAGGTGGGGCGGGGCCGGCGGCGTGCGGAGACCAGGGCGGGCGAGCGTGGGCCGGGCGCTACGTCAATGCAGCGACTCACTCTTGCCTCCCCCCCACCCCCACCCCCACCTCCCCTCCTTCCAGCTGCTGTGCCTCGCGGTTGCCTCTTGCTGCCTGGCGGCCCGCAGCGCGGGAGCCGTGGCCGCCCCTCTCGTCGAGCTCTGCTTCTCCGGAATGTTCTACTGGGTCTACGTGAGGCGCTACGACCGGGAGAACCCGTCCCTCGAGTGGAGGAGGACGGTAGGGGCCCACCTCTGTGCTGGTTGTCCGGGCGGGGGCGGCATCGTCAGTGGGCACGATCCCGGGGAGTTGGGGGGGGAATGGGGAGGGAGTTACTCGCTGCGGGATTCCCAGCCTCTGAGCTGATCCTTGTAGCTGCTACATCGATACGGGGCTGGGGTCCCCGGTTCGGTTTCTGCTCAATGGGTGACCCCCCAGGTCACACTCACACACACACAGAGACACACACACACACACACACACACACACACACACACACACACACACACACACACACACAGAGCGACGCACACTCACACACACACACTCTCTCACGCTCACACACACACACACACACACACACACACACACACACACTCAGAGCGACACACACACACACACACACACACACACACACACTCAGAGCGACACACGCACACTCACACACACACTCTCTCACGCACACACACACACACACACACACACACACACACACACCCATCACTCCCACCCCCTGCCCCATGCATGCAGACACACACATACACAATTCAAGCTATGGGGTGAATTTTTATTTTCAGATACATTTTGTTTTGTATAAAATAGACTCAATTTATAGACAGAGAGATAATTTGGTGTTTTATAAATTCCTACTTTAGAAATAAAACCAGTCTGACTCCAAATTAAAACACAAACAGATACCAAACTAGGTCTCACACCGAACATGCACCGTCTGACCTGAAATATCACCTCTTCTCTACACCAATAAAACCTTTCGTGCTCTCAGGACTGTGACTTGAAAGGAATTTGGGGATTTACATGTACATATTAATCAGTTAAAACCTTTTAAGTGAGTAAAGATTTAACAGCATCTTAGGTTTGTTGAGTGCATCCTCATCAATACTGTGAACGTTTGATGTTTCACTTTGATCTGTTACTCTGTGCCTGACACCAACTCTCTCACTAACACCTGAAGAGGGACTGAGGCTCCGAAAGCTTGCGTTTTCAAATATAACCTGGTGCTGTGTGATTTCTGACCAGGGTGGTGTCTGGCAGTCTTAAAAGGGACCACATCTCCCTCCAGCTTAATGGTGTAAGTTAACTCCCTGCCCGCACAATGCACAGTTCCAGCAGCAAACACTGAACCCAGGCAGTTTCTGTTAAACCCGGATATCATGGCATTGGGAGCAAAATTCAGATATCCAACCCAGGAAAAAGTCAAAAGAACTGCGGGCGCTGTAAATCAGGAGCAAAAACAGAGAACAGGGAAAGTTCAGCAGGTCTGGCAGCATCTGTGAAGGGAAAAACAGAGTTAGCGTTTCGGGGTCCGGTGACCCTTCCTCAGGACACAACACAATCCAACTCTTTGCTGAGTGCCGAGCGGGCAAATACGCACAAAACTGGGCACGATCGATTGCAGGCCTTCGCAAAAACACGGTTCGAGTCTCGCTTGAAGATTGCGTCTGCTTTCTGCTAAACGCTTAGGAGCCAGGCTTTCAGGAGCAGGCCATTCAGCCTCCCTGGGCTGCTTGCCCATTCTCTCTCTGTCTGCCTCTCCTCATTCCATGCCCCTCTTACTCCGGCCTGCGCCCCCCACCCCCTCCGCCGCCCATGCCCGACACACACAGTGTGATCTCTCAGCTCGTCCATCTCAGCCCCACACCCGGGCCCTCCACGCCTGGGCTTCATGAACAGGGAGCACAGAGCCTGGTGAGGGTGGGGGGGGGTGGGCACCTGACATTGATCAGACCCCACATGGAGCAGAAGGTGTGCTGGGGGCTGGGGGGGCGTGGAGTAAGGTCATATGAAAGGGACAGGCTGGAGAGAGAGGGAGAAAAGGGGAGAGAGAGAGAGAGACAGGGTTGGCTGGAGAGAGGGAGAGAGAAAGAGAGGCAGTTCATAACCCCTCGATCCGCCCCCTTCCTGATTAAACATCTCTCTCTCTCAGCCTCGAATATAACCCCTCGATCCCCCCCCTTCCTGATTAAACATCTCTCTCTCTCAGCCTCGAATATAACCCCTCGATCCCCTCCCTTCCTGATTAAACATCTCTCTCTCTCTCTCTCAGCCTCGAATATAACCCCTCGATCCCCCCACTTCCTGATTAAACATCTCTCTCTCTCTCAGCCTCGAATATAACACCTCGATCCCCCCCCCCCTCCTGATTAAACATCTCTCTCTCTCTCTCAGCCTCGAATATAACCCCTCGATCCCCCCCTTCCTGATTAAACATTTCTCTCTCTCAGCCTCGAATATAACCCCTCGATCCCCCCACTTCCTGATTAAACATCTCTCTCTCTCAGCCTCGAATATAACCCCTCGATCCCCCCACTTCCTGATTAAACATCTCTCTCTCTCAACCTCAAATATAACCCCTCGATCCCCCCCCCCCTTCCTGATTAAACATCTCGGCCTCGGAATTGAAAATGCCCTGCTCCTCAGCTTTCCGCAGTCTTTCTCCATTGAAATAATCCTTTCGATCCTTCCGGCAGAAGTCCATCGCGTCACATTATCACCCACCCACCCACCAGCCCCCTGCCCACGCTCGCCCCGCTCAGTAACCCAGTCCATACCTCTCTGCGGGCATTTCCCATCCCGGGGGAATTGGTGAGTGGGTGGGGAACAGAGGCGGGCTACCGGGAAAGGCATCAGGAGGTCACCACCATGGGCCGTCTGGTCTCAAGGGACCTTGCCGGCCGATGGTCCGGCCCATCCCTGCACACCCCTCACCCACCAGGGGCAGTGTGCCCAGTTCCGGGCCCCCCTCGCTGTTGGTGGGGGGGGGGATAGGTTCGGTGGGCGATCCAGAGGGAGGGTCTCCTCGGGGGTAGAGGGCCTGGGGCAAGCAGGAATGGGCTCTTCGGAATGCACGAGGATGAAAGGGGAATGGGTCTCAAAGCACATCAGATCCTGAGGGAGAGGCTTTACTCGGTATCTAACCCCGTGCTGTCCCTGTCCCTGGGAGTGTTTGATGGGGGGAACAGTGTAGAGGGAGCTTTACCCTGTATCTAACCCCCTGTCCCTGGGAGTGTTTGATGGGGGGAACAGTGTAGAGGGAGCTTTACCCTGTATCTAACCCCCTGTCCCTGGGAGTGTTTGATGGGGGGAACAGTGTAGAGGGAGCTTTACCCTGTATCTAACCCCCTGTCCCTGGGAGTGTTTGATGGGGGGAACAGTGTGGAGGGAGCTTTACCCTGTATCTAATCCCCTGTCCCTGGGAGTGTTTGATGGGAGGAACAGTGTAGAGGCAGCTTTCCTCTGTATCTAACCCCCTGTCCCTGGGAGTGTTTGATGGGGGGAACAGTGTAGAGGGAGCTTTACCCTGTATCTAAACCCCTGTCCCTGGGAGTGTTTGATGGGGGAACAGTGTAGAGGGAGCTTTACCCTGTATCTAACCCCGTGCTGTTCCTAGGATATGTTCCGTTGTGTGAGCAGTTGTGTGATCTTCCTGACCTTTTCCCTGATGAACATCCCGAGCGGAGGGAGCACGAACAGCCCCGGACGGGTGAGTGGCCTCTATCCCTCACGGGAGACCCCTCGGGAGGGGCTGGGGGGTCGGCGGGGGGGGGGGCGCCGAATTTGCTCGGGGTGGGGGGGGCGCGGCAGGTCGGTCGCGTCCTGACCCTTCACACCCCTCCCCTCCCCTCCACCGCCGTGGAAGGGCACCCGCGTCCATCGACGTGGCCCCTGCCCGCCAGAGGAGTGGACCCATCAGGAAGCTGAGAGAGGTCCTGGTGGGATCCTCCTGTGCGCAGTGTGTTGGCGGGGGGTGGGGGGAGGGAGGGGTAGTTGCGGTGTTTGGCTCGGCATGCACGGGGTGGCGGGGGGGGCGGTGGGCAGCACCGGTAGAGTCTCGGGCGCTATGTGAATGCAGCTGGTGAGCTGGGTCTGACAATTGCCCCCCCACCCCCCAACACCACTCCCCTCACCCCCCGCCTCTGCTCCGACATTCCCAGGTCTTTGCCATTCTCTGCATCCCGGTTTTCCTCTGCAACATCTACCTGCTTCACCCCAAGGCCTCGCCGCGGGATTCCCAGCCAGGTCAGTGCTGAAGGAGCGGCCGGGGTGGGGGGGGGAAATGCTGTGGGAGGGTGAGGGAGTGGGGTGGGGGGCGCGGGGTGGCGCTGTGGGAGGGTGAGGGAGCTGGGGCAGGGGGGAGGGGGCTGGTGAGGGAGGGGAGGAGTGGGGAGGGGTGAGGGTGAGCGGGGGAGCGGGTGTGGGAGGGTGAGGGAGGGAGCGGGGGGATGCTGTGGGAGGGTGAGGGAGGGAGGGGGGAGCTGTGGGAGGTGGGGAGCCGGGGGGGGGTGCCGTGGGAGGGTGAGGGAGCGGGGATGGTGTGGGAGGGTGAGGGAGGGAGCAGGGGGAAACTGTGGGAGGGTGAGGGAGCTGGGGGGGGGGCTGTGGGAGGGTGAGGGAGCGGGGATGGTGTGGAGGGTGAGGGAGTTGGGGGGATCTGTGGGAGGGTGAGGGAGTGGGGGGGGTCTGTGGGAGGGTGAGGGAGCCGGGGGGGGGGGGGTGGGGGGGGGGTGGGTGGAATGGGGACGGAAAGGATGGGGGGGGTTTGGGGTGGATGGGAGACAGGGGATTGGGGGGAGGACGGGTGGGGTGTAGGTGGGGGAGGGGTAGAGGGACTGTGAGAGTGGGGTGGGAGGGGAGTGGGGTGGGAGTGGGGGAGGGGGCGGTAAGCGTGGGTGGGAGGGCTGGGGGCTGGGGGGAAGGGACGGGGGGGCTGGAATGCCAGTATAGGGGGGGGGGCGGTGCCAGATTGTGTGCGAGTTTGAGAAGATTTGTAGCTCAGGTTGAGGTTCTGGATGTGAGTTTGCTCGCTGAGCTGGAAGGTTAGTTTTCAGACAATCTGTCACCATTCTAGGTAACATCATCAGTGAGCCTCCGACGAAGCGCTGGTGTTATGTCCCGCTTTCTATTTATCTGGTTAGGTTTCCTTGGGTTGGTGATGTCATTTCCTGCGTTGGTGATGTCATTCCCTGCTCCTTTTCTCAGGGGATGGTAATGGGCTCCAAATCAATGTGTTTGTTGATGGAGTTCCGGTTGGAATGCCATGCTTCTAGGAATTCTCGTGCGTGTCTCTGTTTGGCTTGTCCTAGGATGGATGTGTTGTCCCAATCAAAGTGGTGTCCTTCCTCATCTGTATGTAAGGATACGAGTGATAGTGGGTCATGTCGTTTTGTGGCTAGTTGATATTCATGTATCCTGGTGGCTAGCTTTCTGCCAGTTTGTCCAATGTAGTGTTTGTCACAGTTCTTGCAAGGTATTTTGTAGATGACGTTCGTTTTATTTGTTGTCTGTACAGGGTCTTTTAAGTTCATTAGCTGCTGTTTTAGTGTGTTGGTGGGTTTGTGGGCTACCCTGATGCCAAGAGGTCCGAGTAGTCTGGCAGTCATTTCGGAAACGTCTTTGATGTAGGGGAGAGTGGTTATGGTTCTGAGCCCGTTTTGTCTGTTTGTTTGGGTTTGTTGCTGAGGAATCGGCGGACTGTGTTCATAGGGTACCCATTCTTTTTGAATACACTGTAGAGGTGATTTTCCTCTGCTCTGCGTAGTTCCTCTGTGCTGCAGTGTGTGGTGGCTCGTTGGAATAATGTTCTAATGCAGCTTCGTTTGTGGGTGTTGGGATGGTTGCTCCTGTAGTTCAGTATTTGGTCCGTATGTGTTGTTTTCCTGTAGACACTGGTTTTGAAGTTCCCCATTGGCTGTTCGCTCTACTGTGACATCTAGGAATGGCAGTTTGCTGTTGTTTTCCTCCTCTTTTGTGAATGTTATGCCAGTAAAGGGTATTATTGATGGTCTTGGAGGTTTCCTCTAATTTGTTTTGTTTAGTGATGGCAAAGCTGTCATCCACGTAGTGGACCCAAAGTTTGGGTTGGCTGATTGGCAGAGCTGTTTGTTCGAGTCCATTCAAGACCATCAATAATACCCTTACTGGCGTAACATTCACAAAAGAGGAGGAGAACAACAGCAAACTGCCATTCCTAGATGTCACGGTCGAGCGAACAGTCAATGGGGAACTTCAAACCAGCGTCTACAGGAAAACAACACATACGGACCAAATACTGAACTACAGGAGCAACCATCCCAACACCCACAAACGAAGCTGCGTTAGAACATTATTCCAACGAGCCACCACACACTGCAGCACAGAGGAACTACGCAGAGCAGAGGAAAATCACCTATACAGCGTATTCAAAAAGAATGGGTACCCTATGAACACAGTCCGCCGATTCCTCAGCAATAAACCCAAACAAACAGACAAAACGGGCTCAGAAACCATAAGCACGCTCCCCTACGTCAAAGACATTTCCGAAATGACTGCCAGACTACTCGGACCTCTTGGCATCAGGGTAGCCCACAAACCCACCAAACACATTAAAACAGCAGCTAATGAACTTAAAAGACCCCTGTACAGACAACAAGCAAAAACGAACGTCATCTACAAAATACCTTGCAAGAACTGTGACAAACACTACATTGGACAAACTGCAGAAAGCTAGCCACCAGGATACATGAACATCAACTAGCCACAAAACGACATGACCCACTATCACTCGTATCCTTACATACAGATGAGGAAGGACACCACTTTGATTGGGACAACACATCCATCCTAGGACAAGCCAAACAGAGACACGCACGAGAATTCCTAGAAGCATGGCATCCCAACGCGAACTCCATCAACAAACACATGATTGGAGCCCATTACCATCCCCTGAGAAAAAGAACAGGAAATAACATCACCAACGCAGGAAATGACATCACCAACCCAAGGAAACCTAACCAGATAAATAGAAAGCGCGACATAACACCAGCGCTTCGTCGGAGGCTCACTGATGATGTTACCTAGAATGGTGACGAAACGTCTGAAAACTAACCTTCCAGCTCAGCGAGCAAACTCACATCCATATTTTTGTGCCTCCATCTTGTCTCTCTGAATTTCCCAGATCCCCCCAACTGCTCCTGAAGATATTTAGTGAGAAACCTGACCAGACTACACTCAAGAACAGGAGGCCATTCGTCCCCCCACTCTCCTCGAGCCTGTTACTCTGGGACAGGAGGCCATTCTGAGGGGGGTATGTTGTGGGACTGTGGCAACATGCTGGCCCCCGATTGCCTGGTGGACCCCCACCCCCTCCGTCTCCACCATCCTTTGTGCAATGGCACTCCCTCCAGTCCAGGAATCGTTCCCGCCATCATTGTCGCACTGCACCCTCTCCATCTGCCACGCGGGGGCACCTTTCCACGTGGACTGACGTTATCGGGACCCTGCGGACACCCCCTACCCCCGGCCCGGGACGGAGTCGGGACCAGGACCTGGAGGCTGACGTACCCCGGGGATGCATGGGTGACCTGCGACGAACCTCTGTCAGATCTTTTTTTTTCAGTGTACCAGGGAAGATCACGGGCAATGCCATGTCGGGTCGGCATGGGGTTTTGGGGTGGGTGCCTGCGTGGGGTAAAGCGGTGAGTGGGCACGGCCATTCCAAAGAAGGGGACGGGCCTAGCGGTGTCGTTGAAGGACCGGCCTGGGGCCCCACTTTCAAACCCCAGCCCCGGAGGTCGGTAGAGTTGAGTTCAATAAAGAGAAAGATTCGGAATAAGGTTCCGTTGTCGATATTCCAGGAAAAACCCATCTGGGGGGGTGGCGAGGGAGACAGGGCGGCCATTTTGTTCAGTCCCCATTGAGGATGGGTGGGCGGGGAGGAGCAGTGGGGGTGTGGGG